>NC_072734.1:148628506-148723924 GCF_026930045.1 Uloborus diversus | reverse complement strand
GTCAAGATAATAAGTAATTTATTTCTTGATTATAATGCTCAAAAATTTCAGTTCATTTTAATATATTTATACATACGTTAATGCTAAAGCAACCAGTAAAGTTTAAATTAAAAATTTGATAGAAGAAATAGGCGGTATAGTAAAAGCTGTTCGTACGAAACAATATACCGCCTGTTTCTTCTATCAAATTTTTTAATTTATTCTTTGCTGGCTGCTTTAGCATTAACGTAAATATAAATATATTAAGATGAACTGAAATTTTTGAACATTATAATCAAGAACTCAATTACTTTTTTTCTTGGCTGCTTTAGCATTAACGTAAATATAAGTATATTAAGATGAACTGTATTTTTTGAGCATTATAATCAAGAAATTAAATACTTATTTTATTTCGTACTTTTTAGAGAGAATCAAGCTGATAAAATAGTCTTTAGATTTTAAATTTTTTTCATCTAAGTTTGAAATTGGATTTGAACATTATTATTAGTACAATATTACTGTGACCTCTAACAACAAATTTTATGGAACAATGCATATGTAAAACTTAAAGTATTACAATCTAATTGTAATAAAATGTATTCTAAATTAGACTTCAAAATTATAAGTGTTGGAGTAGAAAAGGTGTGATTTTTTTAATTTCCCAATAATTTCGAACACTTATTCAAAACTACGTTTTCAAGTTTTTTCCCCCCTCATATTTAGAGAGATGAGAGTTTGACTTTCATTGACCGTTGAAAAATGGTTCAAAATTTTAGAATATATTTTAAGGCCTTTACTATTTTTCAGACATAAAAGATTTTTAATCATAGAAAGATGTCCTCTAATAAAGTACGGACATATCAAAATGGATGACTCGGTCAGCAAAAATATCGTTTTGAATTTATTTATTTATTTATTGTTACTATTATTATTATTAGTGTTATTATTACTAGCAAAAATACCCGGCGTTGCCTGTGTCAGTAACAACTATGAGAAACAGTCGCTACTTTCATTTGTTATGTTTTAACTCAAAGAACTTGAAACTAATCGCTTTGAAGGAAGTGATTAAAAATCGAGCTCCTTTCTTGCCCATGAAAGTAAAATAGCAATAAGTATGTAAAATATTAAAAGAACAATATTTATTTAGAAACGAAAGCAAGGCATTTAAGGGCATACAACTTTGAAGAACTCCCAAAATATGAAATTAAACTTTACTAGTTTAAAAATATGTCAGTTTATTATTATTTTTTTAACATAGATTTTCAAACCTTCTCTATATGGCTATTGAAGTACAAATGTGTAAAAAAAAAAAAAAAAAAAAAAAAATGTAGCTACACATAATCCCCATATATTTGATTTTGTTATTTTTATTTTTTTTATCTATTTATTTATTTATTTATTTATTTTATTTATTTTATTTTATTTATTTATTTATTTTTTTTTTTTTTTGAAATTTCAATTATTGTGGGTTCTTGGTGCGATTTAAAATGCTACCAAATCGTTTCGGAATACCTTGGATAATATTCCCCTACATTGTAAAACTGTCCGTTACTACATGAAATACACCGCCAGCTCAGTCATTTCCAGCCGAGGACAGCAGTTTCGTGCTTATTAGCACCCATCAGCCCGGCATAGGAAAGTGACTGAGCTGGAGATGGAAAACCTCTTAAGGAAGTCAAGAGTGCCAAACAAACTGGTAGCTAATATAGAATTAGCACAGATGTGACCGAAGCAATGGTTCGAAGGCAAGGCATGGTTCTAATTTACTGAATATGTCCGTTATTAATTTTCGTCTAAGAGATATTGTCGCGAAATACTACAATAATTTTGGTGACCATAAAATGACGCTGAACATTATCATATAAAATTTATCCAAAATAAGTAGCAAAATTTGGTCATGTTTTCAAATTTAAGACAAAGTAATGGAAGTCTTGGAACTGTTTATGGATTTAACTAACTTAGTTGGAAGATTCGTTTACATTTAAACAGAAATTTTAAAGATTCTTTTAACGGTCATAGTTTGGTTACATGGTGGAAACCGAGAAACAGTATTACATAGTCAGTAAATTACCGCCCATTAGCCAGGGCTAAAGCAGAAATACATGAAATACACCACCAGTTCAGTCATTTCCAGCCGAGGACAGCAGTTTCGTGCTTATTAGCACTCATCAGCTCGGCATAGGAAAGTGACTGAGCTGGAAATGGAAAACCTCTTAAGAAAGCCAAGAGCGCCAAACAAACTGGTAGCTTATATAGGATTAGCAGACCAGACGAGTGACCGAAGCAATGGTTCGGTTCAACTCGAAGATTGAAGGCAAGGCATGGTATATTCAGTGTTTAACTTCAAAAACAAATACTTGAACAAACTGCTAAATGCCTCAGCTATTGAAATATTTGAGCAAAAAGTTGGCGAAATCGATTGGTTAATGAGTAAGTGTCCAATCAATACAAATAAAAAAAAAACTTAAATTGCATCAAAGTTGCATTAAAATGGAAAATAATCAGACAATTAAATTTATTATCAGCCAATCTTGTGCGAAAATGTTTCTTTAAGACTTGACTTAAGAAAAGCCTTGAACAGTCAGCAAAAATATTCAACAATACAACACTTGTAACTATCGCCAGGGAGTTGAGATGATACACTAAATACTGTATTGAGAGGAAAAACTTCGAACATGGAACTAAAAAGCTTATAACACGTTTTCGTTTTACTTAGAAATTTCGAACAGGTGCCATCTTCAGCAGACATGGACATATAATGCTAATGTGTGCAAGTATTTTTTCACATCCATATTAGAGAATGAAAAATGAAATTGCCCCCAATGGGGCAATTTCATTATTTAAATCCATTCAGTAGTTTTTGCGTGAAAGAATAACAAACATCCTCCAAAATTTTTGCATACATAATAGTATTAAGATTTTTTCTTTTTGACGAAATTAAAGGGGGAAAAAACATTTTATTGACGGTTTGATTAACCGAAACCCAGACAAATTAATTTTGAAAAGCTACAATACTGCCTTACAATAATGCTACAATAATGCCGTTTAGTTGTATTCCTTATGGGCTGTTCCTAAACGATGCATGCTTTTTTTTCAAAAATTTTGACACCCACTCCCCTTTGTCACACTTCACTTTACCTCCTCCTTCCCCCCTTAGTCGCATGTCATGCTATTTTTCGCTTTCAGTATATTCTTTTGAAAAAAATTCACGCATTTTAAAACTCAACCCCTCTTCCTTCTCACAAACTGTCACAAATTTATGCACCACCTCCCCGCTCAAAAAGTGACATCATTTTTGGAATGCCCCTCATAACTGGTTTCATTGAACGAAAAGTAGAGATACTTAGAAAGTTTACCCATTAAATCAGTAGATGGCAGCACTACTAAACTTTACCTTCAAGAAAAAGTTTTAGAGACAAGGAAAATGATCTTAGTGAAAATACAATTCGATTCAACTCATCATAATTTTTTTTTCTGTACGCGTAAATAGGAAACAGCAGTGATAAGATACAGTTGAAGCTTAAACATAAGTTGAGCTTTCGATCGCAATGCTTCCACTCATTTTTTTTTTTTTTGTTGAGGGACACGTCTTAATAAGGAACACCAGTTAAGGGACGCTTTCCCTGGTTTTAGTCCCTGTAAATTGGAATCTCCACCTCTGATTAAAGGATACCATCTGAGGGACAGTCACAGAGAGAAAAATGCAGTGATTGATGTATAAAAGCAGAGAAAATAAATGCGCACAAGTTGAATTTGTTGAAAAAAAGAGTTTTTTTTTTTGTTTAAAAATTAATTGGTAAATTGGTGTCTTGACATTAACATCCATCCAAAAAGCAAATATGTATTTTGAAATTGTTGCTGAAGTTTACATTGATTCTTTTTCCTCTCAGCAATTATAGATCCAGCTCCTACGGATAGTACACTGCCCATAACAAACTTTTAAAGAAAACTTGAAATAAAATTGCAGTGTTGCATTGCATTGCATTGTAAAATATGTGACTTAAAGCAAATCCACGAACCAAGCTATACTTCAATTTTTTTTCTAAATTACTAACTTTGATTCTACTGAATTTTAGACTAAATTTTAATTAGAAAAAATGTTTTGCACTTTGAATAACTCTCAATTTTATTTAGCATATATAAAACATTTCCAATGTTTAATCTTAAATGTTAACAGTTTTTGGTTAGGTTATGACTAGAGATGAAAACAGTCCGAAAAAAAACTGTAAAATTTTGGAAAAAAACGGGGTTTCTTTTTCGAAAGGGTTTATTTCCAATTCTGAAAAATTGAATTTTTTCAACTTTTCAGGAAGTTTTAATTGAAATTTTCAGCAAAAAGAGATAAAATTAGTAGACCTCAAACTCTGATGCTAGTTAACTCTCCCCCCACCCCCTCCTTGTATGTTAAAATACTGTCTTAGTTTGATAATGCAAGTTGTTATATAGTAAAATTTGCATACATAGATCGAAAAAATACTTTTCGCCCAAAAAATGAAATGTTCTCCACAAAACTATCTCAATAATTTCAGTTATATGCTTATTTATTTATTAGAGCGCCTTAAAAAAATGAAAGTTGGTTTTTCAAGTCACATATCCTCTTATTTTTTTCCGTTTAAATCAAAACTACTGTAAAACAACTTTCATATAATTTAAACTACGTCTACCCGTGTCGGCTTGCGCCTGAAAGTGTAAACCAGCCCTGTGTACGAGGCCGAATATATTTTTTTTGGAAATTCGAAATTTTATGTCGATAAAAAACGTTGACTATATAGCCCCACATGCACCACAAAAATATTTTTCGAAATTAAAAAATATTTAGATGTCCATCAAGAGGCCTAAAATTTATGATTTTCTGCAAAAAATTGATTTTTTTTTCGATTTACCTTTTAAAAAACCACACATACATTTAAAAAATAAAATATCAAGTTCAAAAATTATTAGCGAACACATTTTCAAATCAACATTTGGAAATTAATAATAAAAAAAATATTTAAAATGAGAAATGTAACTTAAAATTCATAAGATCCATGCTCAGAGTACCATGTGGGAGACTTAAATATAGCAAGAGAGCAAAAATTGCTATTTAACGCTATATTCGACTCTATTGTTTATATTTTTTATCTGGCTAACTTCTTAAAAACCTTACATTTTTAAAAATATATAGAAAAATTAAATCAATTATTTGAAGAAAATTGCAAACTTTAGGCCTGCTCAACACCTAAATATTTTTTGATTTGGATAAATATTTTTGTGGTACTGTGCGGCTAGAGGCAACGTTTCATAAACATGAAATTTCAATCTTCCAAAAAAATATTTCTTGATTCGGTTTAGTACAGTGTTGGTTCACACTTTCAGACGCATGTCGGCACGGGTTGCCATTGCTCAAATTGTATGAAACTTATTTACGTTTTTTTCGATCTAAAAAGAAAAATATAAAAAGGGTGTGAGACTTGAAAAATCGACTTTCGTTTTTTTTTTTTGGGGGGGGGGGGGGAGAGGGACACGGCCACCTCAATATTTTTTCAGTATTAACTTTTGCATTCCGTTGAACAAAATCCAACTAACTTTTACATAACGAAGAGCAAAACTTAAACTTAAATAAAAAGTTTTGAAAAAAATACAGAATTTAATTATTATAAATTCAAATAGCAGTAAATTAAACACCATTTTAAAAACAAATCTGCATACTCTGCCGTGCTAAGAACAGAAGGGGAATCTGCAGTTGAGCTCAATCTGAGATAGTGCGTTTTAAAGCTTGGCTCTTCCATACATTTAATTCAAATGTCTTTTTTTTCCAGAATTTTTCTTAAAAAAAGTTCCCGTTAAAATGACCCTAAAACATTTCATTTATTAAGCAAAATGCAAATCAGAGAACAACTTGGTTACAATAACTCAATTTTGTTCAAAAGTGACTGCTTTTACTACTGTGCTTACCACGGCCCTATAGTTAACTGAAACTCCAGCTCGAGTTTTGGTTCAGCTTTAGAAACCTTTACGCAGTTTTTGTTTAGGGTTTCTGTTGGAAAGATACAGAAAAACCAATTTAGTTTTGATTTGAATTTAGACTGCATAAGAAAAAATCAAAACTCAAAAGCTTTCAATTTCAGACAGTAAAGTTACATTGCGAGGGAGGGAAATCATACTTATTTTTCTTTCAAACAATATCAATCATGTTTGAATGTCGATGATTACTATTATTATTTCAAGTTTCAAAGGCATTCTAAAATAGAAAACCTAATTGTTATGAGTAGACACACCTTGCCCAATATTATTGGTTGAATCACGATTTGACTTATTTCTCGTGATTGACCAAGAAAGCTCTCGGTTATAAAACAAAACGGCTATTTTTTTCTAATAAAACTTTCTTTTATGTGTATTTCTGTCAAGCAAAAAAAAAAAAGAAGATGCCTGGATTGCATATATTTTTTAACGCTCAAACCATTATATGTTCCAAGAAAAATTAAGAAACTATTTTCATTCATAAAAAAAAAACATGTTTTACATATCTTCCAATTCTTCCGGGAAAAAAACGGAAAAAAACGGTTTTTTTGAACCACTTCAGAATTTCCGGAAATTTTACATCTCTAGGTATTATTGATGGAATATTCTATTCGTACTGGTCATTATAGGTCATTATAAAGGTGCGTACGCTGTTACTGGATAAAACGAATTAAAGAACTGGACGAAAGCTGATTTGTGATGACTTTATATCCATAAGTTAATTCTTCCCTGCATTGAATAAGGAGCTCCTAAAAACCCTGAAAAGCAAAAAAAAAACCCGAAACGTCACTAATTCTTTCCGGTTAACGTTTCGGGACTTCAATACCAGTTTTCTGAGAAAAACAAGCCTTGTAACGAAAGAGTTTCCTGAATCACATTAAGTTCGATGTTGGCCGATATTATAACGTGATGAAAAAGGTTTTTAGCTACCAGTGTAAAAATATAGAACACTTCTTTATTAGGTGATTCTTCGTCAGCTCAATTACGGCCTCTCCGGATTGACTGAGTACCAATCAAGGGCGAAATAAAGCCTCCGGATATTGTAGCTATGAAGGAAATAATTGCAATTCCGTCTTGGAGTCGATCATATTTGCTTCAAAATATTCCCAGGTAAAGGAGGATGGTGACAAGCTATCACTATATCCTTTTATGCTTTCACTGAAGATTCCTGAATTATTTTAGAAACATGACTCGCTTTGATTGGGAACGTTTTTTTTTTAAATATTTTTCAGAAAGGTTCCAGGTTAATTTGAGGAAGAGGTTACTAAGTTTTAACGCGAAAAAGTCCTGTTTTTACAAGATATGCTTCATGCAGAAAGTAGACACATTAGCTGTCCATTATTTTCCAGGAATGTTTATGATTTTTTTTTACTATTGCCGTGTCAGAAATTTATTACAAATTGGTGCATTAATGATGTTTTTTCTTACATTATGTTATTTTGTAGCACAAATGTATTCTGAATTTTACTTCAACAGTTTTCGCCGTTCGAATTGTTTTTGAAACAGGTTGTGCATTACTATACGCGAACACAATATTGGTTTAAATTTTTATTTACATATTTTTGTTAAGCTGTACAGTTTGGTCGGCATAATTTTTCTTGGAACACGTTTCCATGCATTCTGTTCTAGTAGCGAAATTGTTGGCATTTCCTCTACATCCTCCGTACACGAATGAAAAGCAATCGTCTTCTGCTTCGTCATAATAATGCCTTACAACAAAACCACTACATGGACCTCTGTCAGCTGGTTTCGTGCATTCTTCTGTTTTGTCTAATGCCATTCCTATTGATTAGAATAATAACATTAATAACATTATAATTTTAAAACAAAAGTAATAAATATATTTCAGGTGTCTATTTTGTTTTATATTTTAGAACTGTAATAAGGCCTATTTTGCATGGAAGCAAACACTGTTCTTCCATTGAATTGTATGTGGAAAAATACGGATTAAACAAAGTTTAGGCTGCTTGCGTGTGAAACTGTCTGAAGACTACACTGCAGTGGGCAGGTAGGCAGTGAAAGCTCAGGGCCGTATACCAGGAAGGGGTACTTAGGGTTCAACCCCCCCCCCCCCCCGAAAAGTTCTGTTTGACAATTAAATGTTCGTTTATATTTAAAACTTTTCAAAAAATATTGTTCCAAAACTCAAATGTCTTTTATATGTATATTAATTGCATAAAACGCTTTCATAATAGATAACCCGACGACTTGAACATTAGCACAAATAGTGCAAACCTCCGCATGAAAGTTTTTGAACCCTCCCCGAAATTATTTTCTGGTTACGACCCTGCTGCAAATTATGCTTTTTTTTAATCAATCACGGTTGCTAATTGTTTTCATTTGACCGCCCTTGATGTTTGGTTACTTTTTCAACCCCACCGTCCTCTGCAGGTGCGAGCACTGTGCCCCGGAATCCGCTTCTCCTGGTCGATGGCGTCCATGTACTATACACAATAACGCTCATACACATACACACTCACACATACACACAAGCCAACATTTATACACACAGGTCTACGCACACACACAAGCCTACCCATTCACATACACAACTATACATGTAACCACCCAAAAGGAGGGGCAGACTTGGAGGGACAATAACCGCTCCTAGAAACAAGTGAAGATGGTAGTAACCAATGAGTAGGGTTCTGTCGCAACTCGTGATTGCGAAAAACATAATTTGAATTAAAAATTACAAAATTCAAATTATTATTATTATTTTTTTTACGTAAGCATTATTGTTCAAACGTACCAGTTTGACTTTCGTTGAAAAAAAGAGCGAATAAAGAAACGTCTAGTTTCAACATTTCCGTATTGTTCTTATCGAATTCAAAACCCTTCTTCAAGTATCTCGAAAACTCATTTCTGCAGAAACTGCCGTTTACCTGCCCAAGGCAGACCAAAACCCTAATATTTTTTTGGTTAGAAATAATGCCTTTACTTGAAATGACGATAATAAGAACTGGGGACAATCTTAATCACGGCACTTAAGTTCTATTTATTAAAACATTCCATTATTTATTTCGTGAATAAATAAGGAAGCAAATGCCAACATTTTATTTATTGGCATATTTTTTCTCTAATTCTGTCTTCAAACCTTTTTAGATACTCAGTAAATTAGGATTAAGTTGACAATATTGGACGGGTTAAAAGGACAGCAGAGTAAGTCAAAAAAGTTACAATTTGGGTTACGCATGGATTTTGGTTCCATTTTATTTCTTCCATTAAGTCTACCAGTTTGCTCAAAACATACTAAAATATAATGGCCACCAGGAGAGCATAAAAATTGTATACCACTAAGCTGTTACGGTGAGGGTAATAGTGGTGTAAGTCAGTTGCCATACCGTGGAAGACAATTGCCAGTAACCAGAGGGTTTTGCTTGGGGCAGGAGCTATCTGAAAAACCTGGATAGCCTTTAACAGTCAAGGTTTTTTTCCAGATGCCAGGAATACATGAAAACGTACGGGCAATTTTGAATTTCTAAAAACAATGGAGGATTTTTTTCATTTTCTTTTTTGACCATGAGAAAGTCTCAATTTTTTTCTGATAAAATACAGATTATTTTCTTTTAAAACAATTTAACGTGATCCTGATCATTTTCGTGGATTTTTTTAGAAATCTTTAATTACTCGAAATTAAGTTAAGACTTACGCATCATTCTTATTCTAATTACGATCAAGTTTAACGTACTTCCGTACAAGTATCAAATAATAAACCAGGCAAACCTGTGTTGTATGTTCACTTATTTCTTTTAAACGTATTTCTGCTATTTCTTTCTGATTTGTTAGCTTCTTAAAACGGTCCCACTTTTTTCTCTACATTAATTACAACTGAGGTTTAAGCTGTGTTATTACTGATTCGTAAGTGAAACTTTAGACCGGAAGTTACATTTAAATGCGTTTTCTGAGGAATAATGTTTTGAAGAAAGCTGGCTACTGTAACAATGATATCTCATAAAGTTGTTCATGTTTTGATGTGAAATTTTTTGAGATAATTTGATGTACTTTGCTTGTTGTTTTCCTTTAAAAACTAAGATGAATTTCATAATAAAGAAATATTTTTATGTGCATAAGTTTAAACAAAAGCTTAAAAAGAAAAATACTAGTATGTGAACTTTTTCTAGCTATATTTCAGAACAATTTTTTAAAAAAGGAAATATTTTGCAGATAAACACACATAGATGTCATAAAAATGTATTCCTACAAGTATCTATGTGTGATTAGAACCTAATTTTGACCGTAGCTGTTAGCGTAAAATACGTGTTTTCGCTATTTTTCTTCAAATTCGTCCAACTTTTTTTAAAAATAATATTTTGAAAGCTTGTTTTTACTTTTTTTTTTCAGTTTTGAAACATATGCAGCTAAAAAATAACATTTTAAAATGCCCAAGTTATTTTTTTAAACAATTCTTCAAACTCAGTCGGATACCTTAAGTGTTTTTTTTTTTTTTTCAGACGCACGCCTGAACTTAAAACACAACTGAAATGTAGAAAATTTTGCGTTTGTAAAACAAAACGCTTTTTTTTTTTTCATGATTTGTGTTGAAACTGAAAAATGTTCAGTTTTGCCAACCAAATATAAATCTTAAATCTTTAAACATCTTCACATTGATCTTTTGTTTTAAGATCCTTTATTATTAACGAGAATGAGACTTTTTGGTAAAATTTTATGATTTCAATTTTCTTTCGGGGTTTTTTTCCCCTCAATGATTGTGTTAAAATAATCAATTATCCAACATTTGGGACAGCTGAATCCTGTTTCAACATCTGCTCATTGCACTGATCAGTATTACATTCATCCATTACTAAAATCATTTTTGCATATTTTTCTAAAAGTGGACCATGTAAAACCACCTTTACATCAACCATATACTGGTCTCATAAAGTGTTCAGCAAAACGGACAAAATAATTACAATAGACAACAGTAATCGACGCAGTTCCACGTCCATTGTCCCGGCTCCTTTTCGTAAACTAATATTAGATCATCTTCATAACATGGCACATCCGGGAATCGCAGCTTCAACCGAGCTCATCTGTGCGCTGCAGTAATTTGCAGTCTTTGTGCTTCAAAACGTTAGATAGTTTGATTATTTTAATTTTCAGGACGAAGGTATTCAATTGTTATTGTGTTAAAATGTTTTCTTTAATAATCTTTTGCAAAGGACATATATTAATGAATACATAATTATTTATAATTGAATGCACAGAAAATTTAATAATTTAGTTGTTTGCTTATTACAAAGTCGAAAATTCAAACTCTATTCCAACAGCAATTTTCATTATAAGTTCAAAAATATTCGGTATGACGTTTATTCAGATCAGAATTACACGCACAATTACGAAATCATCTCACCTTCACAAAATTCTTCACATTCTTCTCGAGATTCAAATTGGTTTTTGTTTCCAAGGCATCCTCCGTAAACGAATTCGTGACACTGGCCCGAGTACTGGTTAAAGAAGTACATTTGCACGTACGCAGTACATGATCCTTCGTCAGGATCCAACGTGCAAATGTCTTCCTTCTTAGTGGCACCTACAACAGGTATAATCATATACAGAATATAATTTTACAAAATAAGCAAAATGTGTTCTATGATTTCATTTTATTTTGTTTTATTTTATTTCAACTTCTTTAGAGCACATGAATTGCTCATTGGCAACTATCCGTTCCCCGGGATACGGTTGCGAGAGAGCGTTTACACCTTGAATAGTATTTTCAGAAAAAAACCTGAAACACGTCAACTTTAGTTTGTTTAGTTTTCTCAAATTTGCAATCATAATTTGATTTTTTGTAATCAAAATTTAAAACAAAAGAATATATAGCACCCTCTAATATTCCAATTATCCAATATTTAGGGGTAAATTTCACTCCGCTAAAAATGTTGGTTGCCGATAAAAGAAAAACACGGATTCAATATTTTCAAGTGTTATATCGATGTGCTAAGTTTTATTTCAATCCTTAGTCCTTTTAGGTAAGGCTACTTGTGAGTTAATTCAATTCCTGCATCAGCAAATATGCATCTAAAAAAAGGACAGCTCTGTTTGAAGGACAAAATGTCCAGACCCCTTAGCGTCCCATATTCAGGGGTTCTGCTGTATATATTTTTACGTATAATAAAATTATTCGTTAATGTAAAAACCACGAGAAAATCATTATTTCAAATTGCCTGGTGCATTCAGTAATTCCAACTGCAACAAGCTCTCGCTTTGTAAATGATAAAATGCTGAGTAAAAGCAAATAAGTAGTAATTTATTTTCAGAAGGTTCCACTTTAATCAGGAATTCTCTGCGGAAGTAATCTCGGATAGGTCTTCGTAAAGTGAACCGAGCGAAGACAGCAGCTTCCAAAGGAGGGGAATGTATTGCAAAATGAAATGGTAAAATGTAATTTACTCAGATATCAGTGCCGCCACTTATATGTTAGTATTTTTACTATGTTATAGAATATTTCACTACCAGTAAAATTATAACTACCAGTAAAGATCACGGCATAGGATAATACAATAATACAAATCATTTTCAAAATTCAATACTCGTATCGTGATACTTCTATTAAGTACGGTATTTATGTACTTACTAGTGTACCCGCACGGTTTTGCCCGTGGTGGAAAATTAAAAGGTCATTTGATTTATCTGTAGATTTAAAAATAATGGAAAATGAATTTCTATGGCTATTTGCTCGCCCAAGTTACGGTTTCACGTTATGATAACTTGGAAATTTATTCGTCAACGTAATGATAATTTCCTCGGTAAACCGTTCTTAAAATTTAGAATATAAAAATAACTAAATCGAATTTTCAAAATATCACTTCGAAGCCAAATTTCATGAAAATCGGCCGAACGGTCAAGGCGCTATGCGCGTCACAGAGATATAGAAATCCAGACAGGCAGAGATCCAGATATCCAGACAGAGACTTTCAGCTTTATTATTATTAGTAAAGAATATCAGTAATTCTTTGATTTTAAGAGTTTACTTAAATGATTCAATTGTGGCGTAATTCTGGGGCGAATGGAAATCGTGTTTTTCCTTAATTTTTTCATTCATTTCATAAATAATTCACGCATACATTCATTAATGTACTTAAATGGTAAGTATTTTCTCATTTTTATTCTGTCTGTTTTCTAGAAAAGTGAATTTTTGCGCTGCAAATTTTTCAATTTTTCAACTTTTCACAAAGTTGCAGCTAGGCATTTTTTTTAGAAAGGCAAAATATATAATTTGAAGAACTGCAAAAGTTCTCAAAACATCATTAGATTTAGAGATATTGCGGACTAAATCTGAATGTTTGGCAAATTTCATAAATGTAATTTCCCCTTGGTTTTCCTTTAAATTTATTATCTAAAATCAAAAAACTGTACTAAAATTGTTAAATCCTAGGAAAAAAACTAATGACATCAAATAATTAAAAAGGAAAAAGAAAAAAAACGATTAAACTTATGGAATAATAAATTCATACTTAAAAAAAAAAACTTTCAAAAAAAAAAAAAAATAATTAAAATAATGCATAAAACATTCAGTAGTATTTTATCTTCAGACTATCTTTACCGTGCTCATGTTAAAAACTTTTGCGCTGGATGGCAATTGCACAAATAGTAGTGTCATTTTAACATATTTCACTAAAATATATAAAATATGGCTATTTTCGTTAAAACGTTGCAGTTTTTGAGCAAAAGCACTATGATTTTGAAGATTGGCAGTAGAAAAGCTAGGAGAAAAAGCACAATAAACTGCAAAGTAAATCGCACAATAATATTTAAAAGTACGAGCAAGGATGGTAATAACAGACGCAATTTGTTTTCTATTTACTTTTATATTAAATTCCCCTAATCAAGAAGCTTGGGACTGTCAACACACAAAATTCTTGAGCCGTCAGTTAGTTGCACATAGTCGTCATGAAAACTTGTCAAAACTGTTGGATGGTAAAGATGCAAAATGCTGGAGACAAGTTTTAATAATGAAAAAAACATATTTAAAGCATTGTAAATGACTTGATTGCTATAAAACTTAAAGCTATTTAAAAAATACATTTCAGTTTTTTTTTTTTGCTGTCTAGACCATAAAACACTAATATAAATGACATTTTATCAATTGTGTTGAAGTTCCAAATAAATTTGTATTATTTAACACTGTTAAATTCCTGTTATCTTGTCCTTTAAAATGTTACAAAAAATTATCTTTCTAAGGTTGCAATGAGGCTGGGACAAAAAACTGAAATTTTCTACTGTAACTAACATATTTACTAATGCATTCATTCATTTTCTTATTCAGTCACTAGTTTAATTATTCATTATTTATTTAGTCATTTTCTTGTTTATTCATTTATCCATTATTTAATTTACAGATTTGCTTATTCATTAGTCTACAAATATTTACACTCTTCAATCAGAAAATATTTCTTTAGACAAACATTTTTATTGGTAAAGCGACAGTTTTACACATATTTATGAGTAATACGTAAAATTCGAACGTAGTTTAAACAATAGGGGAAACTAAGGGGGTTTGAGCCGAGAGGATTTTTTCCGTGAAAAGGATATTTAGGGAAATTTTTAGACATATTACTCGTTGACCAGTCCCACAACAGTATTTTGCAGAGACAAGCCATTTCAGAATTATCAGTAGTTTTACAAAAAAAATCAGTGATAAATGATATTGAACCTTAAAAGTGAAGTTTGAAGATTTTGAAATTGTTTAGATTTTAAACTCCTGTTTTAAAAAAATGAATTTTAAAAGTATGTAAGTGTTTTAGTCAATTTCCTATATATAGCTATCTATTGATATACAGTAGTTTTATATAACTTTAATCTAAGATGCTAAAAGTTTAATGTAAAGAAAAGAAAACTAACTAAGGAGACTTGACCCAAGGAATAATTTGTTGTTTTTCTTTAATTTGATGTTTTTTTCATTGAATTTTTATTTTTGAATCTATAAATATTGTGATTTTGGCCTAATGATATGATTTTACTTAAGCAATAACTCCAATATTGTAATATAAAGGCCGGATTTATTACTTATATTTTTTATGAATAATTATATATAAAATTTTGGTTTGAAAATTGCTTTTATTTAAAAAATAACTAAAATACTAATAATTCTTGAGACCAATGAGTTGTTACTTAGTAAAATGACTGAAATATTGCTTATGTCTGATCTAATAAAGTTCTGAATTCGACTTCTGCCATCCTGCCGATATAAAGTAAGATAAATAACGTAAACAAAATATAACACTTCACCTAAAGAGTGAACATTTTGTATATTCACCTCAAATTATCACTTATTAAAACAAAAAATACCATCAAACCTGCGTTTGTGATTTCAATAGCTATGAATCTTCTTGAGGGAGGTCATGTCTCCCTAAGTGTTGGGTAAAGTCTCCTTAGCTCTTAGGACACTTGACGCATTTGCAGACATGATGAATATAATTTTTGTAACATTTCTACTTAGAATTATGCTATTTTTTATCCATATAAAAGTGCAAAATTTCAAACTATTTTTATTACATTTTTTGTTTTGTTCTAACTGTTCTACCAAAAAAGAAAAAAAAAGGAAATAAAAAAAATAAAAATTGGGTCAAGCCTCCCTGGCTTGACCCTACATTTTAAACAATTACAATAAACTTCTTTTACTTCACACAAATAAGTAAAAACAAAGTAAAACATTTAAAATAGACTGCTTTTTTATTATCGTTGGTTTAGTTTTAAAACACCTTGTGAGAGATACAGAAGCATATTTTAAATAGTTCACTATAATGCCGGCCAAGTGTCAGTTTTGAAGATAAAGTGTATTCAAAATGTTGAAAATATTAGAGTGTAAGTTATCAACATATATCATCTTTATGGGTGTGCGTAGGTGACTACGTGTTAAACATTTTGTTTTTCTTTTTTACAATAGATATAAACTACGTACTTAAAGACATATTTATGTAAGTTTTAACATACGTTCAGGATAATCGGCTGGAGGTACAAATATTTAAGATCATAAATTGCTTTAAATAATTATTTCTACATTTTAAAAACAAGATAAATGTACTACAAAATGGTGCAATATTTAAAAACATATTTAAGAAAAAATATTCAGATAAATCGCAACAATTACCTGTTAAACTGGTAATGAGCACGATTATTGTCCAAAATAACATTTTGCAAAGATATATTTGAGAACTTTCTTTTGAAGTTAGATTAAAGTACGTGCGAAAATGTTCTCGTGAAGAACCAGCTGTTTCTTTTGCACCACATGATAACGAATGATTTATATTACTGTGAGATCTGAAAAGGCTGATAAAGGGAAAGCTCCTGGATAGGTTGATATTTAACAAAACAAAAAGAAAACGTAATTTAAGTGAAATGAAAGGAGACTACAATTGTAATTTTGCATGCGCATGCAGTAGCAAAATAATGATCTCCTCCCCCCCCCCATCCGTAAAGCCCAGTAAATTAAAACGTATCAATGGGAGACAAGATTATTTTCTAAAATGACTGACATCAGCAACCAATGCCTATCAATATAATTTTGATTTATTGTTTTTTTTCCGATAAGAAATTGCCCAGAACTAATAAAACCACTACTCTAATACCAATATCAATTTAACAGCATAATATACATCTATTTCCCAATCGTATAGTACTACACGCATTCTCTGATCGTTTAAAGCAAAGTTTGAATGCACAACAAACTTTTATGTAAAGGCTAAGAACTATAACTTATTTCAGCTTATAGTAGAGGCGCAGACGCATCCGCCATTTTGGAGCAAGTGCTTCGCAGCGATAGCATTGATGCTGATGTTTATATTTCGTTAGCACGTGTTAAATGGAGTCAAATGGGTGGTTGTTTGGCTGTTAATTGTGCAAACAGCTATAAGAAAGGATTTTGGCTCTTCCGATTTCCAGAAAATGGAGAAAGAATAATAAATGGATAATTAATAACCGACGAAGTGACTGACAGCCTGGAAATAGAGCTCGCTTCTGTGAGGTTAATATCGATTTTTTTTTCTCGTGAATTTAATATCATCACGTTACAAATGCTCAGTAATCTTTGCTAACATGTTCAAGTGTTCTACGGAATGTCTTTTATTCTGTATTTCCCTGTTGTGCTATAAGTACGCTTGCTCCAACATGGCGGATGCGTCGGCCTTTCTAGTTATAGGGGTTCTATTTTCAGCAATATATAAAATCTTAGATCTATCCGTTTGCTAGCTGTCGTTTCTCAGTAGAATCAAATATCGACAGTTTTCAATGAAACTCGTGAATGTATTATTGCATGAGAGCAGAAATATAAAGAAATGTAATTTAAAAGGATTTACAAGAAAAAGTACTCTCAAATACAAATTTTCAAATATGCATACTTCAGAGAGAAAACAATAAATAGCATGAGAATAACCCTAAAACCAATAATTGGGAAATGTACTGGTTAAGATTTCTTGCCTGCAACTTGATTACGTCTATTACAAACTGAGAAGCCTAAATCAAGGCTGAAACTTTTCACTGTGGATACTCTAACTGAGCCGTTTGGTATTTGCTTGCAACAAAAAGCGCAAATTTATCTTTGAGGTTTAAAGAAACAAAGGTTTTAAATTATTAACTCACATTTGTTATCGCAAAAGTATCAAGGCTCAGACTGAAATTTGAATATATATGAAATTTTGCTTAAAGTAAGAATATGATTATAAATTAAATTGTCTGTAACCGAGCAGGGCTCCGGTTCATTTATTTAAACCAGTAATTTTGAACAGTCAAAATATCGTAAAAACAGTGGTGTTCATCTCTCCCAAAAGCATTTACATATTCCCTGAAAAGTTACGGAGCATTCTTTTAAAATTTTACTCCCCCTGAAAAAGATACTGCGATCCCCTTAAACTCCCCGGATAAAAATAAATAAGAATTGGACGAGAGGGATAGGCGACTTCCGTAGAATCACATCAACAGCTCACAAATTCGTACGTTTTTGAAATGATTCTTTAAATTGTCCTATCACATCTTAGCACTATTAATTCAATTTGTTTTTTTTTTTTTGTTTTTTTTGTTTTGTTTTTTTTTGAGCAATTACGATTGTTAATTGTTTTCATTTGACCGACCTTGATGTTGTGGTTTCTTTTTCAGCTTGGACCAGGGGCCTCTGCAGCACCGCCGCCCATCGGCCTCTGCAGGCGAGCCTCCTCTGGTCCTTACCACTGTCCCCCGGAATCCATGCCTTGCACACACACGCGCACATGCGCGCACCTTTACACACTGACACACATGCACTCTGACACACATACACTCGCGCCTACGTACATACACGCAGGTCTACGCACACACACATCTAGCCTACACATGCACGCACGTGTGCCTACACAAACACACGCCTGCACATACACACACACAACTATACACACGCAACCGCCCAGGAGGCAGGCTTGAGGGGACAGAAGCTGTTTCTATAATCAATAAGTGCAATGAGTAGTGTCCTGCCGAATCTCGTGATTGCGAAAAACATAATTTGAGTTCAAAATTCCAAAATTCAAATTGGTTTTCATTTATTTATTTATTTATTTAACTACTGTTGACTATATTGCATACAAATGTCCATTTTTAGAGTTAATATTCAGTGCAGGCAGTGAAGTTAATGGAGTAAAGTGGGATAGCATTGAATTGCAGTTTAGCACGTTTAGAAGAACCACGCGGAGAGACAGAAAACGTATTTTTACCATTAACTTTTCCCCCACTACACGCCATATTGGAAGGAAGAACTACAACATTCTGCAGTGCTGAGCACAAGAGTCGTATCTGCACTTTTTATCAAAATTGAGTTATGGTCACCTAATGATTCTTTTTTCATATATTTCACCTAAATGCAATGTTTTATGGTCATTTGTAAATGGGAAATATTTTTTAAAAAACTCTGAAAAAGTTGCATCCGTATCAAATACATGGAGGCACACAATTTTAAACTGCAATTTCTGGTTTTGAACTCAGATGCAGATACAAATTTTGTAGGTATATGTATTTTTTATTTTTTAAGCATTTAAGTCAGTCATTATTAACAAATCAGTTAAATTTTTATTTATTATTTGCAAAAGCTTTTACGTAAAAAAACGTTTTATTAGAATCCCATCTTTTGTTCACAAAATATGGAATTCATTTCTCAATTTCCCTAGATTTGAGTGAATGTTTTATTGCTTTCAAATATCTCTCAACAATGTTTTAGGCATACTTTATAAACACTTGCAATGTTTGTAGCTAATGGCATAGAAAAGAGGACTTTGACAGAGGAGTACAATTTGAAATTAGAAGCAATATTTTTAAAATTTTGAAAGATCATCAATATCTGTAAGTACCATTTAACATGTCCACCTTCCACCTATAGTTAGCAAATATTACGTTTAAGTACTTTCACTATTCGAGAAAAATCAAATCAATTTCCATTTTTGAATGTGTCCACGATGGTCTGGCTGTGGGTAGACATTTCAAAAAAAAAAAAAGAAATCCAAACCGCATGTACTTTTATTATTTTAAAATTGATTCCTTAATGCAAATATTCTTTTAGTTAAATGTGCATGTAAATAATCAGCGGAAATAAAGACATTAAAAACATTGGGCAAAGTTTATGCAAATGACAAAACATGGGTTACGGAAACTGCATGTAACTGGTTTGAATCAAATCGCGGATGGTCGTCTCATTTTTCCTGTAAGTTTTTCAAGTCTGTTAGTGGCGACCTTCCGTTAGGTCTTCACGGAAACAGAAGCTTAAGCCGTTTCGCTAAAAAATGAAGTTATTTAAGTTCTTAAAACTGAATTAAGTTTTTTCCGAGTCCCTGGAGACCAAATTCAACAAAATGCTTTCCTGGGGTAGAATTCTTGGCGATAAAGTCAACGCAGTTTTTTTTTTTGGACGGGGAGGGTGGGGGGTACGTGGGACGCCGGACATGGAAGCTTTTTATTTTATATATTTATCTCTTTATTAATGCATGCTGTAAATACATTTTTTTTCATATATTCAAATAAATTCCATTTTTTTTTTGTTCACTCAACTTTTGTTTGTCTCATTCAACTCTCAAACCAAATCAATTTTTATGCAATACACAGAAGCAGGGTAAATTTATCGTCAGCTGTTTATTTATGCTAAAATGTAAATATATATTAATATATGAGTGCATTACTTTATGCATATTTTGTAACGGAAAAACCAAATGTTGACGCATTTTTTGCGTCCACACTATTTGTAGAGAATGAAAATAATCAAAGAGTCACTTTAGAAAAACTATAATTTTATTTGCATACAATTTTTAAGCATGTATTTTTCTACACTGGTATACAAATCCACGTAAGCAACAGCGTGTCTAAATTTTATTGTACAAAAAAAATGAACTATTATATTTGATTGTATATCAAAGTTATCTACAATTATACACCGTACATTTTTCAAATCTTCATTTTACAGACTTACAGTTAATATTTGAAATTTTACGATTTCAGTCACATAAATAAATAATCATCTAGTGTTAATTCTTTATATGCTAACACTATAAAATCTGCTTCTGAAACCTAGTTATCTTACTTATATGTACAAAACATTTTTCATACAAAATAATTTTTACGCGAAGAAGGAGAGCTACTTACCAGAAAACCATATCTTAATGAAATAGTTTTAAAAAAATAAATAAGTATCAAATCAAAACCGCAGAGCTTAGCATATGTCTTTATATATAACTTATTTGCTCTTTTCACCCCGTTATTGAGAAATGAAGTCTTAAATGATTGGGACATTTTGAAAAGAATCGCCAAATTTAGTTAAAAATGGAAACTCAAACGGTCAATATAGCTTCACTAACATTCAAAGATGATTATCTTGTGATCACTTTTTCCAGAAACTTCAATTTCTCGATAACATTGGCGACTTTCCTTAAAATGTCGCCCGAGTTTAAGACTTTTTATTTCAAAAATGAGGGAACCAGGGCAATGATTTTAGCGTCAACACACATGTTTCATATTACTTTTTTAAATACCATTTATTTTATTTTATTTTTCATTATTACACTTTCGTGTTGTTTACCTCCACAGATCAGATGAATGAATGAAATTTTTCACTTGGCATGACTCATGAAAGCTTTGCAATAAATATGACGCACCTATTTTTTTTTATTAATCAATACAGAAAATGGAAAATACGGAAAAAATACGGAATCTGAGTGAAAACATATCTTCTACCTTCTTCACAAATGCACATCATTTAAAAATCAATCTTTTGTTTTTCAAAACACTCGAACAAAAAATCACCTTAATACAAGCATGAAAATTGGAAAGAAGTGTATAGAAGTATTGTAATTACAAATCTTCATTTTACAGTTTCAGACAAATTTGTAAGAGCACTTATTTTGCTTTTTTTTTTTTTTTTTTTTACATGTTTTGGACACCAAAGCTTATACATTTCTCTGACCAATTAATAATATTGAATTTTGGGGATTTAGAATAAAAATAAGAAGGACTACAAGCACTAACTGTACAGTTTAAGAGTAAGAAAACTATTAACTAAAACATAAACTAACACACACACACACAAATAATAATAATGCGGACACGTCTTTCAGGGTTCTATGGAATCCTTTTTCCAATGAGGAAAAGTTTTAGTTTTTGGATGCGAGGTCACTCTCACAACTTTGTCCATTGAAAAGGAGGTTTTCTTTAGCTCTTAAGCATAAACCAGCCTTTTTTATGCATTTTTTTTTAACAAGTTTGTAAGTTTTATGTTGTTTTTCTGACTATTATTTTATTAAATAAAGTCATTTATAAAAATAAGAAGCATAAATACGAAATACCGCGCATAATTGCACAAAATTGCTTGTGCAATAAAGCAATTGTTATTTCTTATTTTTACGTTTCAAGCACAAACATATTAGTTAAACTTTAAGGTAATTTCTGTCTTAAATGTACAGTTATTTAAGATATCGTATTTATGCACGAAAAAAAAAATACAAATTCACTCACTTTTTAAAGAAAAAAAGTGGTGTTACTTTAAAATCAAGTATTATTTTTGTTAGGTATTTTTTTTATAAATTCAATGATAAATTTCAGCTCTAAGTTTATAATGATCGTCGTAATTTAAGTGAACATTTTCCCTATCTAGTTCCTAATCACTGACTAAAAAAAATAATGAAAGAAATGTACAATCATGGAATAAGTTTGTTTAAAACAGACTACTCACGGGTGTTTGTGCTTGACTTTAAGAAAGCATGAAGCGCAGTTAAAGACAATATTGTCGTTTCACATTTTTTTTCGGGGGGGGGGGGGGAATAGTTATGTGATTTTTACTTGAAAAGCAGTCAAGGTCAGCTCTATATGTGGAATGCACAAGTGAACACTTTATTTTATTTGTTTTTCAATGCCGCATAATATCCGTATCAGGGAAATACAAATAAATGTTTTTAAAAAAAGTTTTTGTTCCTTTTCGCTGGAGAATTGAACAACACTTTTATATGTATTCTCATAAAGTTTCAGTCATGAACATTTCGATAAGCAATAAGAATACAATTATAATTCTATCCCTTTTTCGAAAGATTTTAAAATTGCTTTTACATGTTTAAATTATTTTAAACATTGAATATTATGAAACTTTTTAAAGAGATTGGTAGCTTAATTTTTTACATTTTGTGGTTGTCAATATAGCAGGATTTTATTTACTTTGAAATTATTAAAAAGAATAATTAACGTTTAAATATTAATGTTAAGCAAGACATTTAATTTTAATTTAAAAATTGAAATTTTAAGAAGGAGTTAAGGATTGGAATTGGAATAGTTTTCGATGATTGTACGTTAAATAGTGAGAAATATTTACTTTTAATTTATTATAACATTTACTAAACATATTTTCGTTTTCATTTGTTTAGTACGTATTGGATTATTTAAATGTGCAAATTTTTAAGAACGATAAAAGTAAAGGACCTGTCACCTATAGTCAAAAGTAAAGTACCGCTTTTTTAACTTAAATTGCCCATAACTTAAAAACATTAAAAATTAACATGGAGTGCTCCAGAGCGGAATTATTATTCTTGTAAAAAATGGAATCCTTTCAAGCTCTATATACCATACATTGGCACACATTTTTTTAACTAAAAAAAATCACCTCAACCATAGTGATACTGTAACATGTGAAGGGAAAAAAATCTTAGACCCTCCTACCCCCACAAGATACAGAAATACTTTTTTAAGAGTCATGCGTTAAGTTTTTCGGTTGTTTCTTTACTAAAACAGCCTGTCCATCGTTGTCTTAATAAAAGTTCCGTCCATTTTTTTTATCATTCAATATACGGTTTCATTACTGAACATATTTTTTAATCTCGTTTGTTCCGTTAGCTGAGATCACCTCCCTTTTTTCTAATTCCCATATACTACTTCAAGATGTTGCAGTAGTTTTTTCATTCAGATTCAAATGAAGCGAGATTAGGTGAATAAAGAAAATTGGCAATAAAAGTTTTTTTTTTTTTGGCCTAAAACTACGGAGCACATATGTGGAAGAAACAATTCTTAATTCAAAATCTTGTCTTAGCACCCCTTTGAATGAGTTCCAAGATAGCCCATATAACTAAAATACCTGTTACCAATTAAAAATCTTATTGCTGTTCATGTCTCTTGTTTCGTTACTAAAATTCAGACTAATATAGTCTACCATTAAAGAGAATAGATACAATAAAATGAAAATAACAATTTTGCATACAATGTTACTACAACCAATATCTTGAGCAAGAAATGTATTACTTTATATCAAAATGTTTCTGTTCCATTTTGTTGCTTCGAGACAATTGCTTTACATTTCATTAGTATTATGGAAAATTGAACAGGAATCTTTCAGACAATTTCTTGGAAATGGTTTTGCTAAAATCTTGGGATTACTGTTGACCTTGATTCAGCGGCTATTTTATTTTGAAATAAAAGCATTTTTTACTGCTGCCGTTTTTTTTTCTAATTTCCAAATAAAGTAGAACATTTGATGCATTATTTCATTAAAAATTTCTTCTTGAAATCCAAGCCTACATTATATTAGCAGTTCCGTTTGTGTTTTTCTAGCTTCTAACGTGTGTAAGATATTTAATGCATCAATGCATCATTTCATTCGTGTTTTTTTTTTTTTTTAATTCAGGTAGATTACCGTTTGTGTCTTTCTCGTTTCTTAATAAAGTGGAACACTTGATAAATCATTTCATCACTGTTTTTTTTTCTTGAACTCCAAATCGATAGAGAACATTATTTTCGAAATATCGCTAGTATGTTCCTAGTTTCTAACCAGAGTAGAGCATTGGTTTAACATTCCATCAATAATTCTTTCTTGAACTCCATTTCCAATACAAAACATTAATTTAATAGTACGTTTGCGTTTTCTTAGAATATTTGACACATAATTCCAGCTATTATTTTTTTTCTTGAAATCTGGTTCAATACAAAATATTATTTTAGTAGTACCGCTTGTGTTTTTTTAGTTTATAACCATGCTTGAACATTTGATTTTCATTCTTTTCGAAACTCGAGGTCCGTACAGTCTGGCATGAGGTGATTTCAACAACAACTATATTCCAAACAATGTAACAAATACTGGCAATGTACCAAATATTGTTCCCAACGAAGATACGTTAAATAATCGCAGTAAGCATATGTCTTACTGTGCAAGGTGTATCTTTTTTAACGAACTCTAGGTAAAAACAAAACATTATTAAATCAGTACCTCTTGTGTATTTCTAGTTTCTAACTAGAGTAGATCATTTAGCATTCATTCTATTAGATTTTCAGTCTTTCTGAAACTCCAGGTCAGTACAGTCTGGCATGAGGCGACACTGACGAAATCCCATACGTTGTTCCTAACGTGGATAAAATAAATACTCACTGTAAGCACCTATCTTACAGTGTCAGGCGTATTTTTTTTATTGAACTCCACGTAAAAACAGAACATTATTTCAGCAGTACCGATTGTGTTTCACTAGTTTCTAACTAGAGTAAAACATTTAGTATTAGTTCAATTAGATTTTCAGTCTTTCTAAAATTCCAAGTCAGTACAGTCTGGCATGAGGTGACATTGACAAAATACCAAATGTTGTTCCCAACGTAGATACAATAAACACCCATAGTAAACATCTGTCTATGACCAGAGCCAACAGTTGCCATTCTGCTTTGATTTTATCTCTTCTATCAAGTTCGGCTGTTCGCGTTTCGTTCTTTTCTATTGTTTGATGAACTTTATCGAGAACTTTGAGAAAATGAGTCTCAAAATTTTCAACTGGGTTTTTTATTGATCTGTGTAAATGTGCAATACAGTGATTGCCACATCGAGCTATGGGTGAAATATTTTCGCAAAAGTTTTGATCTGGAATAATTTTGCTGTTAGGCACTCTGTGAAACACCTGCAAAAATAATAAAGTGTGTACAGTTATCTAAAAGATGTAAATGTTTTATCAATTGGAAATCTGAAATAAGAACTAAAGATTAATAGCACAGAAAAGATATTTCTTGATATAGATAAACATAAAATGAACTTCTGTGAAGCATCATGGTCAGAAATTATCAAAGAGAAATTTATCAGGTTTTTTAAAAAAGTAAACAAGATATTACATGTAATAAGAATCTCTCAATTAAAATTATATTACACTCTCAATTTTATGAAAAACGTCGTGTAGTAGAAAATTTAGAATACGTCTTGCAAGAACTATAGATTTTAGAAAATGCAGTGCGATGGTGTATAAATACATCATGTAAATTGCATACGTCATCTACGTAATTAAATATCATCTGTAGATTTTGTTTCTTAGCTTCGAGTATGCTTCATTTAGACACAATTTACATCGCATCATTTCCATCTGCAGAAGAAAACTAATTTTGTAACTTCGTGCAATGTGCGTGTATTACCGCATATTTCCAATTTATAAAACACCATGCTGCTTGTGCACTCAGGTGATCTGTATAACGTTTGCAGGCGCAGTACGATTACATTTTAAGTTACCTACTTCAATTTGTTAACTTAAATAATTAGTTATTGTTTATTATGCTCATACTGAAATTATCAAAATAAAAAGTTTTCCTGTATTTTTCACAGGCATTTTTTTTAAAGTCTTGCAATAAAATAGTAAATTGTAGCTTTCCTTGATGAAAAGTGCCAGAAGTAAATTTTGAAGTAAATTGAACTGTTAGTTGGAACTCGACTTCCAAAAAGGCGTCCATTTGATAACTGAAATAAAAACCATTATCTTCAAACGCATTGTAACTATGCCTTGTTTTATTTATTTTGTCTTCATTTCAATTTGAGGATTTGGAACTAATAGTACAAAATTTTGAACTTTCACTTTACTAATTTATATTAGGTGCACGTATTTACAATTTTTGAGGACAGTAATTTTTTAATATAACTTACAAATAAAATCAGAAAACTTTGATTTTGTTGTTAAAGCTCAGCATCATTTTACAAATACAAGAATTAAAATATTTGACAAAAACAGTTTTGTAAAGTTCTAACTTAAAATTACATGCCTTATCAAAATAAATAATAAACGTATTACATAAAATGCCTATCGATATTACAGAAACATTAAATGTTTCTTTTTCGTTAACTAACTGTTTTTAAAGTTATGCAGTTTGAGACAGAGTTTTAATAAAAAACATGAAATTATGAATACATTTGTAAAGTCAGTAATTATATTTTACAGTCATTATTTTGAAAGACATATCTATAGTAAGGGGCTCTCTATAAATGATGTCAAACTCATTTTCAGTAAATTTATTCCCTCCTCCCTCTGTCCCAAAACATCACGCTTACCTTTGACCTCTCCATCACATGTGATGTTTTTCAAAAACGTGTTGTTATAAAACATGCTTGATGTCATACTTCTTGTTTCCCATCCCTCTTTTTAGTCACTAACGGTACTTGATGTCATACTTTTTCTTACCCTGCCCGCCCCCTAGTCACAACCTGTCACGATTTCGCTAACAACCTTCCCGTGTCTAATATCACGCTGTCTTTTAAGAGCATGTTGTTATTAAAAATGCGTAATGTCATACTTCTTGCAACCCCCTCCGTCTCCCCTAGTCACAAACTGTGACAACTTCGCTAACCTGTTTTCCGTGTCACATGTCACGCTGTTTTTTTAAATCGTGTTGTTGTTGAAAATGTTTCATTGCACTTTTTGTTACCCCCACTTTCCCTCTTCTCACAAATTTTTACAACTTCGTGATCCCCTTCCTCTCAAAGCGTGACATAATTTGCGGACGCCCCCTTACAGAATGAATAATATCATGCATAAATACTGTAAAAGATTAATAATTGAAAAGTTTGATGTCATTAACTTGCAAAAACAACGTTACAGAAACGGGAAAATATTACTTTTTGATTTGTGTCGAAAGCTTCTAAAAAATCCACCTTGATGCATAGGACTTTAGCAAGTACTCCGAAAACAAACTTTTTAACAAGAGGAGGAACTTCGTTTCCATGTAGACCACGGTGGTGAATGTTTAGTGTAACCACAGACATCGCCGTAGCTAAAGATACCAAAGTCATAACCACAGCGTAGTACAAACCTAAAGTCAAATAAACAAATTTAGATTAAACTGTTAAACAACTGAAGATACTAAATAAAACTTTACTGCATTCACGAGAAAGATTGACTAGATATAAGAAAAATAGGATAACTTTGGCGACGTCAACCACGTGTTTGGCTTAAACAAGAACAATTGGTGCCAAGCCGATAGCCTGTTTGATTTCTATTGGTTAACTTTTTTTTTTTCAAGAGAAAATTCCCAAAAGGGGCATAGCTGCAAACCTTCTCCAAACCTGTTTGCTTACTTTCGGTCTGATATTTCCCTAAGCATAGTATAGAAGTGTTTGCATTTATCAAAATTTTAACATTGAGCTTTTGGAATAATCGACAAAAAATATGAACCGGATTTTAAGAAAACGTGTTAGTATTTACATGAAGTACACCAGAATGCCCGGTTATCACATCTAGAGACTGTAGTTTTGATAAATTGGAGATAAATTTACTTTATCTATCAGTTTGTTGGCACTCTCAACACCAAATGAGATTACATCAGCCTCCAGCTCGGGTGTTCTTTATTCCTTTCTGACGAGTTCTTAAAAGAACGAAACTGCAGTCTCTGGATGTGATAACCGAGCTGTCCAGTGTATTGCATGTAGTTCTACCTTACCCTGGCTTAGGGACAGTAACTTTCTGCCAAATGTAGTATTTCATATGAAAAGAAATACTCTGTACATTTGAAGAAATATTAAAATGTCTTTCAATTAAATTTCTTTTAGATTTGCTATTCATATTCGTCATACAGCCATATTGGTAGCTATACATTCCCTAAGAGGAGGGGAGGGGGCCGGCCTTCAGCCCATATGGAATTAGAAATAGGAAAGGAATAGTTGATTGTCAATATTAATTTATTTCTATATTTATTTTTTTAGTTCTAAAGAATAAGTCTTTACATACTGCGGGTATTTCCATTAAACTTAAAAATGTATTTAATTTTCCAGTTTTACGTTACCGCATAAAAATTTTCCAGTTTTACGTTACCGCATAAAAATTTTCCAGTTGTATATTTTACATTATATTTCGGTTCTTTAAAGTGGATGCTTTCAGATGGCATCAAAATGTCTGGAGTCAGAGCTCGCTACAGTTACATATATTAATAAGATGTAAGTTACTACTCCAAACCGTGACTATGGAAAACTACAACCATAACCAATAATGACTGCCAGATATATTGAAGTTTCATTAGTCAAGATAAATCAGTTTTTGTTAGACAAATTTTACTAAAGAATTTCCGTCGAATTACAAAAGGTATCCCTTACCAACAAGTGGCACCGTATCAGAAGTAGGTGGCATGCTCTCTCCAATGACCATTAGAAACACAGTCATCGACAGAAGAGTGGTAATGCCGAGTGTCACCTTTTCTCCAGAGTCTGACGGCATGTAGAATCCCAATAGAGCAATGCCAGTGATTAGCGCGCATGGCAGTATCAAGTTGAACACGTAGAACAGAGGTCGACGGCGAAGTACAACGTGAAATGTCACATCTGGGTATGGCTCCTGGAAAGCGAAATCAATAGAGATTTATGTATGAAAAGCAAAGTTTATTATTATTTGAAATTAGAATATTTAACTCGGGTGAAGTCGCGTCTCTTGAATATTATGATACTACCCGCTTTTCGGTCCTTTCCTCGTCCTAGGTATCCTTGAGACGAGCAAGAACTTTGAATGATTCCTTTTAGTGTTTGCTTCAGCTAATAGAATAGATACAATAAACTAGACAAAATTGTGCAATGAAGAAAAATACTTACAACGTAGGCTGAAAGAAAGTAACTGTCAGGGACCAAATTAGGTTGTCGCACTATTTCTCTAAATGTCTTACACACATTTCCAAAAGCAATGCAACTTTGAAATACTGTAAGAAATTCTCAAAATTCTAAGTGAGTGTTGGGAAGTTACTTAAAATCAGTTACACACAGATAGGCCCCATTATCAATTTAAGGGGTGGTGGGATAGAGCAAAATATATGACAACGAATGAGAAGTAAACCAATACGCTAATACTAATTTTAGTACAAATTTCTAAGTAGTACTAATTTTTATGCTTTCCAAAAATTGTATAACTAATAATAAGTGTTTGAGGAAATTGAAATATTATTAGATCATTGAGATAAGGTTAGATGCTTCAAGTGCATCTTCGAATGTCTATTTTTGATGTGCAAGATAGAAATTCTATTTTAAGAAACACCGGAACTTCAAAAATATTTTGATAATATGCTGAAAAACCTTTATGAGCACCAGCTTAAAATATTTACCATGCATTATCAACTCCTGTGACTAAAACAATTAAAAAAGCCCATATCTTTGAAGTAAAAATTTACTATAGTTAGAAAAGGCTGTTTGTTGCATTCAAATGATTTAAATCACATATGAGGCAGGGAGAAGCAAAAGGATGTAAGTGGACATTTTCAAGTTTTGAGTAAAATGCGTTTAAAGATAACGTCCTAGGTAGGTTTTCACTGAATGTTTTTTTATAAATCATGCTGTACAGCAGCACCTACCAGGGCTACTAATTCTATCTCTTGCCCCAAAACAGAGGAGAGGTTCACCTGCCATGTGTACTGGTTATCTCCAAATTTGTAATTTTGCCACTTGCATCTCTTTGCTTCCAGTTAGTTTTGAGTCTGGGTAAGCCATCCTTGCTTTGGGATTCAAAAAATTCGAAATAAATCATCATACACGTTGTAAGTTTCGTATTGTAAACCATTTACACTCACACGATTAAATCGTATGATTAAATAGAATATTATATTCTAAAACGTAAAAAGAGAACACCAAGTAATTTCACTTTGCTCGCAGTCTAAATTTCAAAAGAAACTTGGTTTCAGTGGAAAAAAAGGCACTATATTCAAAAATAAAACATCTGATAACAAAATTTCTGCAAGCTCATTGTCTTGACATTTTTTGTCATATTTGTCACTGTGAACACTCAGACAATTGTAGCAATGTAATATTTTAAAGTAGCACAACTTACTAAACAGCACGAATAATAAACTTCATTCCTTTCTACTACAACAGTGATAAGATCCCACTCTCCATTTTCGATATAATTTGAAAGGTCCCCTTCTCTTGTTTGTATGACAAGGTCTACCCTCCGTCCATCGTACGTCCAGGAGGCGAATTTCATGGAGCAGTTTTGCTCGTCAAATGGAAACCATGCGACATCTATCTTGCAGGAACTCCGGAAGATGGCGCTCGAAAGCCACGTTAGGTTGCCATCAGACGAAATTATGACGTTAGTGCTAAGTAGCGCATTGTTGTATTGTGAATCAGCACTGCAAAATAAATAAATAGGTAAATTTATGTAAAAAAAGTAGCTGAATAATAACTTCAACACATAATTTTTAAAGTAAACTAAAATAACTTAAAGAAACAAACTTTACCTTCGATTACATCCGTCCTCCCCCCACCCTAAGAAAAAAAATTATTTGCGGCCTAAACAACATTAGTGCACAACACTAAACAAAAGTTCTTAAACAAAACATTAGAAGTCAACTAGTTAAAAACTATGAATTAAATATTAGAATCTTTACTTTAATATGACGTCAGTAATTATTTTTCTTTAAATGTAGAACGCATTGCTTCTAGCCGGTTTTGTATGTTAAATCTGCTCTTGCGGTTTTTTCGACTCGCACTTGGGGGATCATTTTGTTGTCGAATCAAAATAATTTACTAAAGTTTTCAGCTTTTTATCTCAAACGACCTTTGAGTTTTTCGATGAAACCTGTATTTTCGATTTTATTATTTTTTTTTCATAATAAAATTCAAAATTAATGAATGGTAATTTTTTCCCTCATTCTTAGGAATAAAACACAAAAAAAATTATTGTAGTCCAAATTTTTAAACGAAAAACCGATTTTTCGCGACGGAAATAAAATTTAAATATTTTTTTTCAATGCCTTTCTGAATACTGCCACTCACAAAATTTTGTCAGAAAATGTCTTTTAATGTAAAATTTTTTCACTAGGTTAAAATAGTTTCTACATTTTGTTACCGCTGTAGAAATTAAATTACTTTATTACATTCCAGCTAAACTTACTGTCACGTATATATAAATAAAAGCTTTCTTCAATAATTCTTCCATACTGTTTCAAAATCAGATTTTTCTTTATTTTTCCGATTTTTTTTTCTCTTTTGAGGACACTTTTCAAAAAACATTAAAAGGTTAATTGACAATAGATTTTTACTGATAATAAAAACATTAAAAAAATCGGATAATGTTTTAGATGGGCACTAACACACGCACATTACGATTTTTATTTCCTATTTTCGAAGATGGTTAAAGCTACTATATTTATATTTGGATAAACCTTCATTCAAAATTATTATTATATTTACTCTACCGTTAATGATTCATAGAAGCTCACTCTGTTAAACAAAAAGATTCAAATGTAATTGCTTATATAGTAAGAAAACATGAAGATTCGTCTTGCCAGTTTAAAATGAAAATTGCTGATTTTCCACTCATAGCAATTGTTGCAAGGATGTGAGGAAGGGAAAATATGATGACAGTTTTATGAGCATCTGGAGACATTTCGTCTACAGTGACAATAGTCAGCATTGAATAGAAATCATAACCGAGAAAGCTACGACATAAAGCGGTGGAAGCTCCAAGAATAAACATTTTTGAAGTAAAGTAACGTATGAACGGTATTTCACTTTGAATAAGAAATGTGGAATATTAAAACAAAGGAATAAGTACTGTTATTTATATAGGTATCTTTTTTTTTAATTAATTAATTGTTAATTTATTTAGTTTTATTCTTACGCTAAAGTTGGCTAAAAATCACCGTGCGGTGCAAACTCGAAGAATCTTGCTCTCTGAATGGTGAACCGAATTTCTTGCCTCAAACGATGAAAAAAAATTGTCCAAAAGGTTAAAGCTAAAATATTTTAAGATTTTGGAATCAGGGCTCAAACTTGAGCCAAAACTAACAGAAGACTAAGAGAACTAGACTAAAAGAAGCAAGACTAACAGAAAGAAACCACAAACAGGTTTAAATGTGTGAGAGTAGCCATCACTTTTCTTAAAACTTAGATCCCAATCCCTTGAAAAAAAAGAAAAAGTCAGCCGATTAACAAAAGAACGCCGCTAAACCTAACTTTTTTTTTTATTATTCAAACAAAAAGTAAAGCTTCTGATTGACTTAGAAAGTTCAAATAAAGAAGTTCATCCTACATTTAAAAAAAATCGTTTACGCTGAACGACATGACATTTAAATATACGTTGCGAAGCTAGTTGAGCTTAAAATTGATATAGGGTTAGAATATTGCTATGTAGATGCAGTTTGTAGCAAGTTTAAGACTAATGAAAGACTCAAATAAAATTATTGATTAATAACTTAGAAGTAGGTGAAGGAAAAAATCTATCAGTTAGTTATTGTTGAACATAATTATTTTAGAGGGATAAAACCAAATTTAATGTATTGAGCTCTTAAGACAACTTCATAATAAAATTAAATTTATTCTGAATCGAGATAAAAAGCTGAGAGAGAGATAAGTAATCTTTTACTTTTTCCAATAGATAAGCTTCAGAATGTATACAATGCTTGAAGTGCACCAAAGACGATTTCAAATATCATTACTCACTACCGCTGTGTCATTTTTACAGAATTTTGGAAAAAAAATTTCAAAGTTTGAAGAAAATTGAAACATGCATTTCTTCACAGATGCGTGTCGAAAAAATTCAAAAAGATTTTAAATCGAGACTGATTGTGTTGAAACAGAGGTATCACGAGCACTATGTCAGTTGTTAAAGACAGCATAATGTATACTTACTTGTTGTACAATATTATATCCGGTCTCCATACTTTATCAGCGGGAATTCTGACAACCTTGATTCCTCCAAATTCTGAGTGATTCCAAATTAGTCCATAATCAATCCAAATCTATGCGATTCAAGTAAAATTTTAACATTATTGTTAAATTCAAGTAAAACTACTGTGACATGTATTTGCAGGTTTGTCTCAAATGCAACAAACTAGAATATAAACAATAAATGGAGATAGATTAAAATGCTGAGCAGCAATTTTATTGCTGTGTTACATAGATTTTGTTTTATTACCTCTGTATAAAAATAACTTCTTATTTCTTACATTACATTGTTTTATTCTAAAATTAGGTAACTTTATTTAGTTTCCTTTAAATACTGTATGTATGGAAAGAATCATCTAATTCCTAAAACTTTTGAGAGTTAAATAAACTGTCAAATATATATTTTGAGAGATCTACGTAACAAAAAGACAAGAACAGGAGCTTGAAAATTATATGTTTCGCATAGATATGGCAGTCAAGCCATCTTTAGAACAGGAAAATATCCCTAACATGCTCTTTAAGTATTCATCAAATACTTAACAGAAAGAAAAACATCATTAGAACCATCTGCTTCACCTGCATTCGTTTTTTTAATGATGCATACAGTACTTTTTGATTTAAAATCATTAAATCTAACATTCTAGGACCATGTAATTAAAGACTGATTAGCATTAACTTGTCACTGCTTACAGAGTCAGTAATTAATTATCGGCTTTTATGAAAATTAACTTATAAGCTATGCAAAATTTTAAAAATAAAGCAAATAAATCAATGAATAAATGAAAGAAAGAAAAGAAAAATATTCCTTCATAATTTATATTATGTGTTGCCTTTAGTGTACATTTAGTAGGAAAACAAAGATGAAATTTGAAAACGACGAAAGCACTTAAATCCAGAACAAAACCAAAAGTAGGTAAAATTTCTTCCAAAAATATTATTAAACATATCAACAGAATAGTTGAGATGATGTTTGAAATTAAAATTTAAATTAAAATGGAGTACACACATTTTACACAAGTTCATTGTGTGCACAAGTACACAAGTTTACACAAGTACATGCCTTAGAAATATTTATTTTAACTTTTGATTTTGGAGGCGCTTTGATTTATACACATTTTTAGTTAAGATGATAGACCAATTGTAACATGTGAGGGAAAATAAAATTGTGTACGCAATTTATCAAACCACGAAGTAAGTCTTAAATTAAAATCTAAGATTCCAGTAACAATAATTAATGGAAAGGGATAAAGTAAGAGGGATCTAATTGAGAAAAAAAAAGCATTAAATATAGGCTTAGTAGGGTTAAAAGGAAATAAAAGTTCAATGTTTCACCTTTAAACCTTACCGCTGTTTTTCGCTAAATTAAGAGCTACATTTTTTTCTTTTTTTTTTGGCTTTTGTTAGCGTATAAAATCAAAATTCCTTTTACCCTAGCGTGTTTTCCCTTACTCCAAAGACTATGGAATGAATAGAGACACCACATAAATTTTCCTACGAATTTGATGAAGGTAGATAATCGTTAAATATACAATCAGTTTAGAAGCTAAAAAAACTCTACACCAACAATAATCTAACTGTGGCCCGTAAGTCAAACGCGACTTGCTGAATCGCCCGAGTTTAACTTAACATCATTTAAAAAGAAAAAAAAAATCAAACAAAACATTTAATTATGCTCTGAATTCAAGTAAATAACACGCCAAGATGTAATTTCTATCGAAATTTAATCTTTCAAAAAAAAAAAAAAAAAAGAAAGAAAGAAAGAAAGGAAGAAAAAAAGTGGAAGAGTGAAAAACAGTTCCATTTACTCCAGTGTACAGTTTTTATGGGGTACTAGTGGTACACGCACGGCTTGGCCCGTCGTAGAAACTTAAAAGGTCTTTTGGTTCACCTGTATATTTACAAATAATGTATGGTACATTTCTCGCCAATTGGCTTCCCCATGTTATGGTTCCACGTCATGATAACTTGGTAATTTACTCGTCCATCATATAATAGTTTTGCTCTAGAAAATGTTCATAAAATTGGAATAGAAAAGAAAAAAATTAAATTTTCGAAAAATCGCTTTGAGGTGCACACCCCCATGCAATAAACTAATTCTGTGCCAAATTTCATGAAAATCGGCCAAACGGTCTAGGCGCTACGCTCGTCACAGATCCTGACAGACAGAGAGTGATCTGGACAGAGATACTTTCAGCTTTATTATTAGTAACTAGTGGTACCCGGACGGCTTTGCCCCTAATAGAAAAATTAAAAGGTCTTTTGATTCGCCTGTATATTTACAAATAATGTATGATGAATTTTCTCGCCAATTGGCTTGTACCCATGTTATGATAATTTCGTAATTTACTCGTAAATCTTATGATAGTTTTGTTCTCAAAATTGGAATAGAAAAAGAACCACATCGAATTTTCGAAAAATCGCTTTGAGGTGCACACCCCCATGCTACAAACTAACTTTGTGCCAAATTTCATGAAAATCGGCAGAACGGTCTAGGCGCTATGCGCGTCACAGAGATCTAGACATCCTCCGGACATCCTACAGACATCCTCCAGACAGAGAGACTTTCCGCTTTATTATTAGTAAAGAAAAGGAAACGTCTAAATTGTGCATCAAAAATAGTTGGGAAGGTAAAAATCATAAATTAATACTTTTAATAACCTTCTACATGAGAAGTAAAACAAGTTAAAACCAGTTAATTTGCATTTGAAGAACTGCTGGAACGGAACGTGTAAGATCACTACACTTTAAAAAACATTTTTTTACTCTCATTTTTAGACAATGACGATTCCAATATAAATGTTTAAAAACAGGAGGAACTATTAGAATGTTTTATATATCCTGCCTAGTCTTAACTCACCAACAGTTTAGTTTCAAAAATTGCCACAAAGACAGGGTAATAGAGTTTGTTTTTATTTGCTTCTTGCCCTATAGCCTCCTAGTTTTATGTATATTTTGGTTGCAAGAAAAAGTAGTATTTTATGTACATCGGAGGTCTATTGCTCCAAATCATCACTTCAAACTCTTTCTTTAATTTATTTCGTTAAAAATTGAAAATTTTTAGTGCAGCTCTGATAAGTTGAGCTATGATCTTGAGAATGTTTACCACTTTTCAGGGAAACAGGGAATGGTTATGGGCTACAAGTTGCGTTGGGTGACTTTCAAAGTAGTTCTGAGAAGTTATTTCACCTAAATTCCGCGCCCACAAGACGTCTTCATCACAGCACATATTTTTAAAAATTTCATTTCTACCTTTTTTTTAAGATAAAATATTTAAACAATAAAAATAACAATTAAAATAAGCCTCACCTGATTCAACCAGCAATTTGTAGTGAGAATTTGATTCCTTTCATCCTGGAAAAAATTACACAATTTATTAATGTTTAAAAATAAAAAAGAAGTAACTAAAAAAAAAAAAAAAAACGACCAATGAGAAGATTCAAGAACCAACAGAAAAGAATCATAACTTAAGTTTTGTGTAGAATTGATTGCATTTTTTTTTTTTTTTGCAAAAAAAAAAAGAAGTTTGTTTTAGTAAACGAAGAATCCTTTCATAGATCACACGAAAAGATTTACTAGCAGAAACTCGCTAGTGTCAATGTATAATGTTTCTTAAGTTCAAATAAGTAATTATCGTGCATTTTTAGTACTGAATAAGTAACGACCTTTATTTTCCCTATCAATCCATAAACTGCCGCTAATTGCTGACTTCAACATCCCCCCCCCACACTAAAATTTATAAAGCACACTTTCAATACTCTTCGAATACTTTATTATTTTTAACATATACAATGCAACATCATTAAGTTAAAGCCGATGAGGGGTCGGAATAAAAGGGTAGGGCCCTCTGACCCTGCAAATTTGGACGACAAAATATTTCAGAATTTCTATTTTCACTAATTTTTGTCAAGGAATTGATTTAATTATTTTTTATGCCTTCCCAACCTACTCTCCTTGTTTACCCACCAATGAAAAGTATTAAGTAGTGTGTACTACTTTTCTGTGTATTGAATGTTGTTTGATTTTTTTTCTCGCGCAACTTTAATTCTTAAGGAACCTTTTTGAAGAGTTAAATCTTCCGTATTTACGCATTATAACTTTTATAACATAAATTTATAAAATGAATGCATAACAGTAAAAGTATTTTCTATGTACTTTAAAAACGCGATTTTTAATTCCTTTTTCTATTATTATTTAATTTTTTTTCTACCTTTTGAGAAAATCATAGTGTAATGGAGGAAAAAGAAGGCAATTCGAAGGGTAATTATCACCTGAGATGATAAATCCTGGTAACTGCGAAAGTAAAATAACCTTGCTACAAGTACAACTTAATTTCTTTTCCTTTCTTAAAGAATGAGAAAAAAATTACCTTACCACAAATGCATCTGCATGTCTCATATGAATAATAAATACAAGAATAAAATACAAAAATAAAAACAAGAAAAGTTTTACTGCCGTTCAAATTACTGTATGATTTTCGAATGCAGGAATGCTTTTGATGGAAAAAAGCAGACATTTCTGCGAACAAGGAAACAGGAAATATTTAAGATTTCGATTGACCGAAAATAATATTAAAACATATTCTCTACACTACACTCTGAAAACAGTTGTTAAACTCTGGAAAGGCAAAGGCTCTAATCCTATTGAAGATGCAAAAAGATTGCACATTTCCACTCAACATATAGATGCTGTATATAAAACAAAAAGGGAAACAAGTTCAAAAACAAAACTCAAATGATCGAAAAAAAAAAACAAATCACATCACCTAAGAAGCACAAGCATAGTAGTGATGTGCAATTTTTATAATTGGCAGCTTTTTTATAAAATACATTTTTTTTAGCAATTTAACCTATTAAGAACCATTATGAGATATTTGTGTTTTTAAAATTGAAAACTACTTTTATAAATTTGCGATTATTAATAATTTAAAAGTTATATTGTTTTGGTGTTACTGAGGCAAAATAATCTTAATATTAGAATTAAAAGTTCATTGTTTAAAAAAATACTGCTTTTTTTAGCCCACTACAAACTTGCATAGTCTACCACAAACCTTATGATCCTTATAGCGTTATAAAAATATTGCCCGTGGCTGTCTATCATGTTTTTTAATAGTATGATGTCTGCAGAAAATTTACAACTAAAATTTTTGAAAGTTTTTTAAAATTATTTTTTAATTCGTTTTCGAAAATGAATACCATTTTTGAAATACATAATTAATGTTTGGAAAATATGGAAATAACTTACTACATCAATGATTTGAGTAAGTGCAAGACCAAATGTGACATTGACAGGTTCAAAGGCATGTTTCGCAGGCCGTACGTTCTTGTCATAACGACCTGTTAGCAAATGTTGAGTCAAACGATATTCGTTTTCATCGGCAGTAGATGCTAGTCCTATAAGTTCTATAAAAATAATTTATCGTTAAGAATAATTTTGATTTACATATAACTTTATAATTCAGAGCAGTTAAGAAATTAGAAAACTCTAAATAACACTTTACAAAATAATAAAGTAAACGGATTTAGTATCTATTTATTTAAAACGCGTATGCGTAGCAAAACAAGTTCATTTATTCGTTCCTCTTTGGAGGCAATCTGTCTTATATACAGTGGCTCCCAAAAGTGTTCGTACACCTACGACTTTCAATGAAATAAGCCTCTATCCATTGGTTAGAATTAATATTTCGGAACAGATATTTAATTATAAGGTCTATGATCAATTTTCAACAAAATTATATAAAATTATTTTTAAAAACATTAAAATTCAATTTTTTAAAAATCAAAAACCAAAAAGTGTCGGAAATTTTATCTCACAAAGTCTTTGTACACTTTAAAAAATGTCTATATATTATTGAATAATCTAATTTTTTATTACGTTATTAATTAGTAGAATATCATGCAGTATCAAAAACACCTTTTAAACGTCTGGGAATGCATTTCATTGTTTTTTCTTTCTTTTTTTTTTGCGCAATTTCTGAGTAAGTGTTTAACCACACATCGAGTCTTACTGTTTCTGGCTCTTTTTTCGTTTCAAAGCCGTATTTTCGTAATCTAGCCTCCAGGTATCTCTAAATATGCTAGATTAAGGTTAAATCTGGAGATTAAGTGGGTATTTTCTAAACTTTAGGACAATTTTCGAGGCACTAGACGCAAACGTTGAAAACCATGTGCTTCTTATAGTTATTTTGATTAAAAAAACGAAGTTGTTTCTGATAACCAAATTTTTGACTAAGAGTTTAAAATTGGTTTTTAAAATGCTTAAATGAACAGCGTGATTAATTCTTTCATCAAAAAATTTCAAGTCCTAACACCTACCAAGTCCCAACCAAGTCCTGATGCTGAAATGCAACCTCACACAAGAATACTTTCGCCGTCCTGATTAACTGATTCATTAAGTTCTGAAGATTAAGTTCCTCATTTTTTCTTCTATTTACAGTTATGCAGTAATTCAACCAAAAAATTTGAATTTATTTTTGTGCGTAAGTAAGCCGTAATTCCAAAAAAATTTTAAGCTATTTATCATTGATTTTTGCGACGAAAAGCGTAAGCTTTCTGTTTTTCACACGATCAAGAAAATTTCTGCGGAAAGAAGTCCCATTTAATCCAGCTAATCAGAGAACTTGGCGAACAATTTTAGGTGAAAATTAAATGTAAAATGTTTGATTTATCTCTGCAGAAAATTTTACAGTACTCAAATGTGCATTTTTCATACATTTTTTAACTTTAAATCTACGATCACTTTTGTCAACTTTGCCAATTGACCTTTTCTTACCTTGTTTCGGTCCGATTCCTTTCTTTAAAGCATTTTATCAAGCACTTTACAATAGAATGGAATAAATTAACTAATTTAGAGACATTTCAAGCCAATTTACCGCTACTGTAAGAAAAAAATTCAAATTTCGAATGATGTTTGTTGTTTTTTACGAATACCAGCCATTTGAAAGAAATAAGCACAATATTAAGGAAGAAATAAACAAAAAATTAAATCCAAATGACTTTTGGGGGTCACCACAATGCAACAATAATAAAAAAATAACATATGATAATTTTAATTACGAATTTATTCAAAAATATTTGAGTGTACGATGACTTTTGTGACGCGTTATTTCTCTGTCTCTTCGTTTTTGTCCCATTTCAAAAAAAAGCTCCGTCAATATTTTGAAAAAACTTCTGGGTTGTATTTAGGATGACATAGGCACGATGTGAAAAAATATTGGACTTCATATTCGAATTCAGTTTTGCGTTATTTTGGTTTAACTAAAAAAATTCAAAGTGTACAAACACTTTTGGGAGCCACTATATAAACAGTATTTTATGTAACTGTTCTCAATCAAAATCTGGTAATTCCCATCTGCATAACTAATAAGGTAAACAATCGAGCAATGGTCAGTGCTTCAGTAGTGGCCACCTCATGGTTTATGTTTGTAAAAATAGAAATCCAGGTCTCTCAATGGATTCTAAAGTGCATCAAACGTACAGGAGATATTACCAAATGTACGTTTGAATCTATTGAGAAACCTGGAATCCATTTTTTTAAATAAACCTTGAAGTAGCAACTCCTGAAACACTGGCCACTACTGGTGTATTTACATTACTCGACAAACAAAAAATATAAATGCCGATATTTCTTATAATTCACAAAACGAAAGAATATCATGCTGATATAACTTTTGGTGATACGTCTTAAATTTTCAGTTACGGTCCAACCCGCTCAATGGAATAGCCAATTTTCTGTGAAAAATCTAATAAGCAGAATATTCCATTATCCGGGATCAAAATGACAAATTACAATGGTTTGGTACATTGAAAACGTATTACATTAAGAGAGATATTCTTTCAACCGATATTCCAGTAAGCGGGCTCGACTGTATTAAAATACAGTTGGTGTTAAAAACCCATAATATTTTTTCGTCAATCTTCAAAATCTCCATCACAAATATCTCATCAATCTCCAAACCATACAGGGCAAATCGTGTTAATTCAGATATTGAAGTGTTATGCATAGAACATACTTCTTGTAAATACGAACAGAGAAGTGTGCGAGACTTTCCAAGGTTTCCATCCATAATAGCAAAATAACTAAAACGTGATCCGTTTGTAAAAGTTGCATAAAAGCATCACACGAATCCTTGCAGCATAACGGTCACAAAACTGCACTCTAAAGTCAGCAACAAGTTGCAGCAACTTACGAATGTCAATTCGCGGCGATACCACACAGTGACTTGAGTAACTTCCTCAAAGTGTCACAAGGTGACTTATCACCAATTTGTTAGCTGCAAGGAAATTGCAGTGATGTCACAGAAAACATGTAGCAGAAGCGTCTGTGAGGAGTCGAAATATTTTTTCTTTGAAACTTGTGACAATTTGGACCTGTGGTAACTTCACTGTAGCTTTGCCAGAGCATACTGTACCAGCAAGGTTTCGGTTAAGAAGGTTTTGGTGACGTTCTGGAATGTGACAAACTTCTGACGCTGTGTAAAGTCTTTGTGTATTGTGCCACATTATGCATATTTTTAATAACCGGAAAAGTTGCACAGGAACGTGAAATTTCTGCACGGATTCATCTATTAGAACGTAAACCGCGCTCTTATTATTTTTTTTAAAGAAGAATTTCACTAGAGGCCCATAAAAAGTCGTGAGTGCCTTTACATTCTCTTTAGAAATCAATATCTTGATACTTTAAGATTTATTGATACCTATAATTAAGAGCAATTTTGCTTTTAAACAGCTTTTTCAAAAAATATAATAGATTGCATTAATACAAATTAAAAATTCTACAAACTTTTCATAGGGAAAAAATCTTTAAACTGCAATGTAACTGTATGCACATTTTCTGTGGAGGAACAAAATTGACAATGTTATTCATGTTTTAAACTTTAGCTCAAATTTCTGTGTTTTCTTTTCCGATTCATTCATTTTTCAAGTTTAGAACTTACATCCTTTCGATTTCTAGAAGCATGACTGAAGATTGCATAAATATCGACTCTTTTCCTCCTTCTCATGGTTTTCAATATCTGTCGAAAAATGAAACACTGCAAAAGTTTCAAGTCATTCGTATGCAAGATTGCTGTTTTTAGCCCATTTGAACTTTGATATCCGCATTCAAGATTTTCTCTTTAGGATATTTTTTTCTATAGCAAGTAATAAAGAGGTTGTTGTTGCTGAGTGTGTGTGTCTCTTTTTTTTTCTTTACTTGAAGAAAAGTTTTGAAATATGAAACGAACTATGATTTACAAGTTGACGAATCGAAAAACCTGCTACTATACCTCGTTTTTAGATTTGCTGGTTTTGTAGATATATATAGAAGCAAACTTACGTATCAAATTAAGCAAAAGAAACATAGTGTATACATATTGATTTGTAACATTGGAGTACGATTTGCAAAATTTCTGATTTGTTTTTCTTTATGAATTACATGTTCTCAAAACTTAAAGCAGAGAAATTTGCTTCGCTTTGTAGCCACGTATTAATGAGCTGTTATCATTTCATTGCTAAACAATAATTAGAAAAGTCCTTGCGATGTTATTGTATCATACACAGCAGAAATAACAGCATTTTAAATTCTTTGGATTTGTTTATTTGAGATATGTATCCCAGTTGTAACTAAGGCAAGTTAAAGTATGGTACCTACTGTAAGGAATATTTTTATAATAACGTTATGTTTAGAACATATTTGAAATAATCATCAACTGTAAAACGTACGGCAACTTCTTATGCAATCAATTAAACTCTGGTGAATTAACAATGAACACACTTGAGACGTGGGTTATGGCTTACTTTAGGTACTAAATAGATTAAAAGGAAAACTTTTTAAGGTTGAAGAAAATTTACTTTTTGGTATTTAATAGCTTTATTAGAGTATAAATACTTTTGCAAAAAGAGCTGCAATTTAGATGAAATTACTTTCACAAACCCAGAGCTCTAGCAATAGAACTTTTTAGCACTTATCGTACAGTCAAACTTTTAGTCCAATTAACATCTTTAATTAACTACTTTTTCGTGTATCAATATTTTCATACCTCAAGATTGATTGATTTTTTTATTACGTGCACTGTAAAAAGGATTCAGAAACGTTCCTGGAAAATAATAGGCAGCTGATATGTCCAAATTCAGCCAGTAAGATATCTTGCAAAAACCAGGAACGTTTTTCGATAAATTCAGTGATCTTTCTGAAATAATCCTTGAAACTTTCTGAAATATTGGGAAATCTCCCCTGTTAAAGCCAGTTATGTCTCGGGAACCTTCTAGAAAAATTAAGGAGGTTTTATGTAACTGATCAGAACCTGTCTTCCTGATTTACCAAAAACGGCCCAAGTGCATTAGAGCAACTATGGCCAGAGCCACGCGAGAATTGCAAGCAAGAACCAAGCATATTCAGTGCCTGCAATTCTTGCTTCGCAAAACTGCTGCTATCCAGCGACTTATTTGTTTCCATTGGGAGCTTAGTCTATACGAACGGTCAGTGCTCAAGTTAAAACCGATACACTTAATAAACACGCTCAGTCAATCTTTAAGCTGTTTTAAAAAAAATATTTTTCCCACCAGTGAAAAGTCTGCATTTCTGCATCTTTTAGCAATTCAAGAAACTATTTTGCGAAGATACCTGATTTTATGGGAAAATATGTGAAAACCTCAGAAATCCCGAAACGTTCCACGGAAATAACCAGTAACGTTTCGGAATTATTTTACAGTGTGTCATATAAGTTAAATATTTACCCGTCGTCATGCACTTGTCAACTGACAGCAGAGCTTAAAAACTTTGTTATTGCAAATCAAAAAAGGAAAAAAACCTCTGACAATCTGTTTTAGTTGTTTAACTTTATAACCTGATTTTACCTCACGGTTTATGATTCTGTAATGCGTGAGATATAGCTTCAGCATTTTTTTTTTCGAAGGATTCCCATCATCACTTTATGCACATTGGTCAAGTCATGTGGATTATTGGAGTATTTACTGAATGTAGTTGTTGAGTTATACTGAATTTAGAAATTTTTCTTCTACATTATTTATCTTTATTTCACTTTAAAGCTATGCCGATAACAAAACCAAACGTTTTTTTATTCTATGACTTTGTCTATCAATGTAGTTTCGTTTCCTAGCTTAAAATAGGTTGTTAAAGAGAAGTAAGAAAGTAAAAGGGAATTTTAGAATAAAGAAAATAATTTAATACTGTTTTCTTATCAAGATCCATTGAAATATAAATAAGTAACCACATGCTAATGGATAACACTAATGTCATTAAAATTGTTTTGCATTTAGCAGTTCATTTACATCATTAAGTTTAATAGTGAGCTGAAAAATAAATAACATCTGACGTAGTAAAAATAAGAAATAATAACTAATAACTGCACAAAAATTTCAGATTACTGAATACACGTGTTTCGAGGTTACAAAAAACCCCTTTATTAATGCAAAATAAGTGACCCTTTCTGTGTGATATCTTTTTCATCCATAAGTATACTAAAACACATTAAAAAGGGTTTCCTTGTATCCCCGAACCACATGTATGCAGTAATCTGCCATTTTTGTGCAGTTATACGTTGTGATTTCATAATAATATCATGGAAAGTAAAGATACTTTCCATGCGTATTTATTCAACCTCAATAACTGACTTGCGACCAAACGGCACGACCTTGAGGGTCACGAATTTGGGCAAAATTCTAGCTATAGATCCATTCCCACTAGATATGAGCGCAGGAAAAGCGGTTTGACTGCATAGGCCCTAGTTTCTCTGCAACGAGGGCCCAAAGTTGCTAGTTAAGCCCCAGAAATGCAATGGCGTTTACATTGGAATTTCAGAACTCAACACTATGTTCAATCTCCCAACACTTTTGGCATCTTTTGTAGTTTCCCGAGGGACTCCCATCTGGTATGTCACGTCAGTGACAGGAACAGGGGACCCTCGGGGGTAATGGCAATGACATCTTTTGTTAGTAAATTTAGTATAAGAGGGAACACGTATTTATTTATAGGCATTATCTAAGTTAGTCGAAACGATCTTGTATTTTTGTTCTTTTGTGTGCCATGTGCAATAAATCAGAGCTTTTTCTATTTTACCATTTTTTGCTTATCAATGTGGGATATCTTTGATAGCAGACGATAAATATCCAGTTAAAAAAGTGTTTTTATTAGCAAACGATAAATACTTTTTACCAGCAGCCGATTAATATAAAGCGAAAAGCATTAGTTTCATTCGCAAACGATAAATATCCTGTTACTGTTATTTTGGCATTCAAGTTACTGAAATTTAAAGTAGTAGCCATTTTGAATTTTTGAGAACTGCTTATTAAAAATTATTCAATGTAATTAATTCAAAGGTAAGCATGCAAACGGCTCATTCTGCAGTACAATAGCAGAAATAGCGATAAAAATGGTAATTTTAAAGGAAACTTCATTACATTTCTGGGTCCAAATTATCAACTTTGGACCCCCGTTGCAGCCCAACTAGGAAATTTGCAGTCAAACCGCTATACCTGGGCTCATATCTAGTTGGAATTGACCTATATCTAGAATTTTGTCCAAATCCGTGACTCTCAAGGTCGTGCCGTTTGGTTGTTAGTTATTCTTATTAGCGATCTGCACTAATGTTTTTCTTTTTCTTTTTTTTCCCCAATTCAAAAACTACTGTTTCGATAACAAGTGCAAAAAAAAAATGCAATTTTGGATAAGATTAAGATTTTCTGCACCAAAAATTCTATTCAATTTAACCAATAGGAATTTCTCCAAAAAAAAAAGAAAGCTCTTGTTTTAATAAATGATGGAAATATAAAACATATCTCCACTTTCTTCCAACAGAAAATCTCCAAGCGAAAGAACTACAGATGAAATTTAAGACATCACGTCCACGTCACGTCATCTAGATCGATATATGTAAGCCTAGATAGGTTAGCACATAATAATGGATCACAATCATGTCACGACGCCAGCTCGTCTGCTGTTTCATGTTTGTTCCTTCTCGTCATCCTGGCTCTTCATAGCAAATCGTTTGTAGTCATTCCATTGGAGAACATATAGGAGGCATTCCTTTCGCAGTAGTAGATACCATAAATTTTCCTCCCTTGAAGCTCTTGATAGGCCATTTTACGGTCCCTTGCACCGGTTGAGTTGTTTTTTCCCTAAACGTGGGTTGAGAGTAAAAGTTTGTGGCCTCCGAAAATAGAACGAACTGACTGGGGTAGAGAAATGTTCCAATTTTTTTCCAGCTTCACTGAGCATTGAAGTACTAGATTAAATTTACAAAACGTTAAAGTACGGCAGCGACTTATTGGACTTTCATGAAATGTTTCTTTACATAAATTTACAGGTCTTTTAAACAGGACTTGTAAATTTATCTATGGAGGGATGTCATAAATCTGAAGTAAAATATTTTAGACTGGTGCTTAGGAAAATGAAAACAGTACCTGTCTTGAATCAATAAAACGATGAAAAAATGGATTAGATTTTCTCCATAGAAGACCGTTTTAAATAAAATAAGTCAAACAATAATAATAATAATAATAATAATAATAATAATAACAATAGAACTTGGAAATAGGCTTACGAAATGGAAAAATAAATTTTCGGTTGCTTAGGCAAATATTTCTTTTTTTTTTTTTTTTTGGATATTTCGATCCTACGTTTTTGTCTTTGTTAAATTAAAATTTGAATATTTATAAAACCATAACATCATTAAAAATGCAGCATTTATTACATGACGGTTAAAATATCTTCATTAATATGTATTGTTACAGCAAATACTCCTTTATCTCGAAGTTTTCCTTCGGTTCCAAAATAATTTAGTGTTTTCAATACAAAGTTCTCTATATCTCGAACGTACTCCTTTTAAGTCAAAGTTTTTAGGAGAGTATCTGTCCATTTTATGTAGAAAAAGGCAGTCAAAATAAAAATAAATAAAGAGTGAAATAATTATTTTTTCTTCTACACATAGCTTTGCTTATCGGCTTGTGCCAGGGGTAAAATTTATTTACAATAGTGTTCCTTAGTGCACACAGTGTTACAAGACTGAAAAGTAGCTACTTTCGCCGTGACTGATGACCTAAAATTTTACTGCTGGCAAATCTTTGAAATTTGGCATTAATTGCAAAAAAGGAGCCTTTTATTTTCTGGATGGCTCAAATAATTTGCTCCTAGGACAAAAAGATGTTTAAAAGCACTCTAAATTGAAATCAAGAGAAAAAAAAAATTCGCCTACGACAGACAAACTTAATGACGTTTTAAGATTCGAAAAAAATGTCAGCAGTCAAAAAAAGTTTTCTTTTCCGAAGTAATCTTAATAAAATTCATTCTCTGCAAAGATATTTTATTTACTACTAATAGTACTGAAAATTAATTAGTAATTGCTTATAATAGTACTAATAATTAATTTTATGCAAACAATAAAAGTGTTTTAGTCTATCTGCCGTTTTCTATTCTTGAAAGAGAAAAACTCAAATTATTATTGAGGAGGATAGTAAATTAACTTCCGGTAACTCGATCAACCAATTACTCAAAGGTTTAACCGGTCCCTTGTGACTTCGAGTCATCTAAAGTTGACTGTATTAAATGAAACTGAGATGGGTTTTATGGTTATGCTTTAGGTTTTTTGAAGTTTTAAATAAAGAGTGGTACAGCAACCGAGTGAATAACCATGCCTTACCAGTGAAGACATGCAAAACTTGCAACTAAATTAATAAACCACTAGGATACTTGTTTTAAATAGAATTTTCATTTAGGGTTCATCCTATTCTGAAGTCCAAAGAAACATTTTCGTTTCTGCTACGCCCAGACAATATCTCTATTGAGAACAATTCCTATCCTACACAACTGAAATCTTTATTGCATTATATGTTGAACAATTTTATAAAAATCAAAAAATTCGGGTTTTCAAATGGAACAAGAGTTGGCCATGCGGAAGACTTGTTTCGTCTCCATCGCAAAAAAGGATACTTTCCAGTATAACAAAATCGACCTTTTAGTATCTAATCAATGCTTTCTCAATTAGCTAAGGGCACAAATCTTGTCAAACATACCTTTTAATACTTAAAGCTAATTTCTGTAAACAAAATTTGCTTCACTCATCTGATGAAACATAGACGTAAAAAAATAAATAAACGAATAAATAAAGTAGTAGCACATTTTGAGCAATGCAACTAATGCATGTATTTTCATAAAATTTATTCTTTAACTGCTTTCAAAGAGAAAAAAAAGTTAAAAATAAAAGATCATTAAAATAAATACATCACATCAATAACAAAGAATACCGTCGGTTAAGCTCTCTCAATTGGGTAAAAATAAAACGCATCGGACTTTATATTTCGCCCGTGGTCGGAAATTTAAAAAAAAGTAAATGAACGTATTTTAGAAAATAAATAAATAATAAAAATTTCACTGGAAAAAATCATCAGAAAAAAAAATCATCAGCACAGCTCTCTTTGTTAAAACATAAAAGACTCCAAAGTATATTTTATTTCCTGCTGCCAAAACAGAACAAATAAATTAAAATTTTAGAATGAGAATAACACAAATCATATCAACCAGTGTTAATTCATAAAAAATGCCAGGGATGCAGAGTCGGACTATTTTTAGGGTAAAAGAGTTGGAATCGGAGTCGGAAGTCGGTTATTTTCTCTCAAAGTCTGCAACTCCGTTTTTCAGCTAAGTTTATTTGAAGCAAATCCGCCTTTTAGTTTCTGATGTATATTTGCATTTACTTTCGCCGTAGGCGGTACTATTAATGCTCTTTGAACTGTTCAAAACTGAACAAAAACAGTTCAAATCCAAAATAGATTTTCCATACACCTTCTTCATCAAGAGCTATTTGCAACAAGTGCATTTGAAACAATACCGTCTTTAAGGTCAGGATTTATATTTGCTTTACATTTTCCTGTATGCGCGAATGTTAAGTTTTTTTTTTCTTTTACTGTTCAAAAATAAACGAAGAATTATTCTAATTAAAAAGCTAATTTCTGTACATGTTCTTCATCAGAACCCCAACAAAGTTTATTTGAAGCGAATCCGCATGTAAATTCGAGGATTTTTCTTTCTTAAATTTCCCCATGGGCGCTAATGTTAAGTTTCAATTGTTCAAAATTGAATGAAAAATCTTTTGTTAGAATTGGACTATTCATTCAAAAGCTATTGGAGGGGGGGGGGGGACAGACCGACAGACCAACACATATTATTCCCATTTCAAAACCTTATTTGCAAATTTTTAATTTTTCAATATTTATGTAACTATCTTATTTATTTTTGACTTCTTCAGCAATATTTATTTTTAAACAGCACTAAACCTTCTTAAAAGCTTTTTTCCCCCTTCTGTTATTTTTACGAGAAAGTATGGTAATAATAATAATAATAATAAAAGGATTATATAATGTTAGCTTGAAGTCGAAACAAAATGTTTTAAAAAGGCTTGAATATATGTTTCACAGTGTATTCATTTCATAGCAAACAGACTTACATAGACATTGAACTTCGTTGCTAGTAAAGATACGAGAAAATTTATGAAAATAAATATCAACAAGAAATAAAGCAAACATCAATTAGTCACACAAAAAACGATTGAAAAAAAACTAGTCATGAAATTTTAATTGCAATACTGCATTTTACTGTCATTAAGTGTATCTCATCTAAAAAGTAAATTAACCAAAAACAACGCAAAAAAAAAAAAACACACACAATTTTTGCAATATGATACAGATCTGATTTCCCATGGCAAGGAGTTATTCTCCCTTAATGACCAGTATTTTTTCAATCGATGTATGTATTAAATCGTCGTGTAGATTTTCAAATTTCAGCTTTTAAATTTAAAAAAAAATAATTCAATAGAACTTATTGCAAAACTTTTGGGTCATCTTTTTAAACAAAAAATAATATTCAGTACTGTAAAATTTGAAAAAGAAAATAAACGAAAATCAAAGCTAAATATTACTTAGTTTTGATGTACTAAATAAGTTTAGACACTAAAGTTGATAATTATCGGCAAAAATTTCAAATTTGCAAACATTTTCATAATGTTTTATTTCTGAATTTTGAAATATTGTATATGTTTATTTCAGTTGTTAATCACTAAATATGAAGTATGCCATCATGCATACCTACAAAACTATGCTCTGTTTTGCTCTATTCTACAAAAAGGGGAGCTCAGAAACATAAATTGAGACAAACTATTTCGGATTTTTCTTGAAGCTGTAAATAAATAAAGATATATTTTCCAGCGAGAATTATTGCCGCTAAAGGTGAAAGATTTAAGCCATCAACTTCGTCATGACATATATCATAGTTCCCATTTTGTCCTTGAAGTCTTATTTTACACACCTCCTTGAAGAAAACGGCCGAGTATAGTTCAATGGGCTTTTATAGCCTAAAATAAACATAAAATGAGCTTTCAAACCTGTTTAACAAAACAAAAACAAAAAACTAAGATTTGACAATTTATATTTACAACAGTTTAAAATCTCATATATTTTGGTAAAAACAAGTTAATGAGATTCTAACTGTTTTTTTAAACGTTTTAATAGGATACGATATTCAATTATTATTTATATGTATTTAACAACTAAGAAGAACGGATAGTGCATGTTTTAGTCTAAATCGCTTATAACAAGGCAAAGGAACTGCGATATTTGCTCGGCATAACCGAATGCTCATAAAAAAAATAAATAAATAAAAAGTAAAAAAAAAAAAATAGTTTGCGAAAAAATCACGAAAATTATTGCAGTTGCTTATCATTATAATAATTATTTCTGGTTAATTTGCGTTGAACAGCCTTATTGTCTCACTGTATATTTTTTGTGCACCGGAAAAAAAATCGACGCTTGCACCTCAGACTTCGAAAAAAGGTTTTTCTAAGACAAGTTTTTCTGCACATCAAATGCCATTGACGATGAAGGTGGTTCAGTTTCAAATGCTTCATGTGTTATTTTCTTAGCAACTTCCATTATTTTTTTCATCTGCATTTGCTTGAAATTAAGCTATCGGAAGTATACCTCGGAAGTGATAACATATTAGCGTCAACAAATACTTAGTATTCAAATGCGTATCTACTCAAATAATAATTATAATAACAATTAAAGATCCGTCATCGCTTGTTCTAGGATGTATGACTCATCACTAACTTTCGGTTGACTTCAGAAAGTTAAATAAATATTTCCAGGAAAGGACAAACTGAGCTGAAAATTTTATGAATCACAAAAATATTGCTCGCTTATTTATGCTGGGTTTTCTCTTTAAAAGCGAGTTACGCTCTCAAAGAGTAAACATTGTATCAACCATATCTTCCAAAAGTAAGACAGACAACGTTAGAAGAAGCACCTGTCTTACTTTCCTGTTCAGCACAAAGGTATTTATTTATCATATCTTCCTAATTTCCTCGAAAAATCCGGTTTCTCGTTAAATCAACGTCCGTTATAAACGAGTTCAACTATATTCATAAAAGTAAATAATCTATTTGCTTTTAGATCACAAAGAATAGTGCGACATGCTTTACAGATCTCACAACGTTACTTTAACTATTGATGATTCATGTAAAAGTGTGATATGACTGAGCATTGTGAACTATTGGTTACAGGCTGTGGACTAAAGCTCCACCGGGCGACAGTGTGTTCCTTAAACGAAAAAACTGAAATAAAATACTGTCGACTGTCTTTGATTCAATGGAAATACTAGACAAACAGCAAAGTCTTATTATTATTTTGTATTTGTTTATTTCTTATTTTTTAATGATTACCTTTTTCTGAAATTTTTATTTTTAACCAGTCATGTAAATATCCTCTGTATTCAAAGCTTTTTGTCATCTGATACGTAAAGTATCGATTTTGGATGGATAAATATCAATTGGTTTTTGATCAACATGTCTGTAGATGACCTTTTGGATATCCTCCTCATTTCGTCCGAAAGCTTTTAGCGTAAATGGAAATCAGATGGTATAATTTTGTTGACTATGATGGGTAAGAAAACTATCCATCGCAATTAATTAATTTCTTCCTTTTAAGCATAGTGTCATACATAGAACAATCGCGTTCAGAATAGTTTTTTTCTGTAGAAAAGTCCTGGAATAATTTATTACCATATTCCTCCATATGATTTACCTATATTTCGGTCACTATGTGGCAAAAAATTATCTGAACCTGATTCTCTGCATGTTAAAGATGGTTTTCTAAGCAGAATCAAGTAGATATTTCTTCTCAGTTTTTGAAATAACCGTTTTGTGACATTTTGTTTTTTCTTTAGTATGAAGTAGTGAATTTGCTCATTTGCGATTGATTATGCTTGCTGCCATTTTTCTCTAGCTTTTAAAATAAATTTATTTTTAGTCTGAAAATTAGAACACACACACAAAAAAGAATACATATACATTATTTGTTGAAATATTTTTTAATAAAAGCCGCTGTTTAAAAAGGCAACAAAATGTTTACTTGACATTCAACGGGTAATAGGTTCAATATTGAACAAACGAAATTTACAATAAAACTTTTTTTTCACTCTCAAATTAAAAGAAGAAATCCTGGTGTAATAGATATTTCGAATTATTAATTCAGTGATCCAATAACACCAAAAAGATTGAAAATATGACAGCTTTCTTTTTCAGAAATTCCTTTGTGGAGATCCTTAAAGATACATTCAATCATCAAAGCAAGTCATACAAAGGAGGGGAGAATGGGAAGTCCATAAATTTATGAGGGCTGTAAAAGATGTTTTTGTAGGCAAAAATCGATACTGTTTTTGTATCACCCAGTATTTTTTTCTTATTTGACCAATAAAAAATTTTACTATATGCTTGAAACCTCCTTTTGAAGTCTAAAGCTATGATGCGACATTTTAGAAAGTAGATATAATTGCTGAACAAATATTTTAAGATACGTTTTTTCTATTAAAAGTTTAAAAAATCAACAAACTTACTTTGAAAACTCGTTATTAATGAGCAAACATTGACCATTAATACTAATGTAAACGTTATAACGTTTACATGATGTTAAATTTTGGCATTGATGATCGCAAGTACAAAGTTTTCATATAAATCTATTTACTGCATCTTCTCTAAATACCCAACTACCGACTCAAGATCCAATTTTAAAATCCTTTCAATAGCCGGAGTGTGAAAGAGAAACATTTAATAATTATTGGTGACGTTTACTGGCATGAAATTTCAACTCTCATATATTCAGATTAACTGATGTAAAAAACGAGCTGATGTGTGCATCACATGACTTCCTTTTACTCCAATTTAAAGATAATAGTGCCTCGGAGGGAGCAAAAAAACACTTTAAATACTTTCATTCCAGGCCTGTTGCGAACCAAAGCAAAGAAAACGTTTTATACAGATAAATTTTCCCAATATTGGCAGTTTTAATGTGATTCAATGGTTAACTCTCTAAATATGGCCAAATTAAAACCAGATTTAAAAAAAAACCCGCCAAATTCGTCGCCAAGTTGGGGACAAAAATTGGTGACCAAAAGCTTGGTGATATATTGCCAAGTGTTTGCCAAATTATACCACTGCTTGAGTTTACATTGAAATTAACAATGATTTTACCCCAAAAAGGTGTAAAAGATCCCCTTTGGAACATCCGAATGCAAACAAAAGAGAAGATGCACAACTAGACCCCACTTGGAGTCTATGTGCCAAATTTCAACTTTCTAGGACATGCCGTTCTTGAGTTATGCGATATACATACACACATACGCACATACGGACGTCACGAGAAAACTCGTTGTAATTAACTCGGGGATCGTAAAAATGAATTTTTCAGGTGTCTATACGTTCTTAGGCATGTATCCAAGTGTGGTCGGGTTGAAAAAAAAAATATTCATTCGGAGGCGAGCAAGATGGAAATTAAGGCCAATTTTTGAGTGAATTTTTTTTCGCGAATACAATACTTCCTTTTTTGTAAAAGGAAGTAAAAATACCATAACGGATCTTAAGATAGCTTATTTTACCAATTCGCTGTAAAAAATAATAACGATTAAAAAAATAAATAAATAAGTAAAACGGCAATAAGTCTTTAAAAAAAAACGAGCTGATGTGTGCATTACATGACTTCCTCTTACTCTAATTTAATGTCATTTCCCCATTACTGGCAACTTTAATGTGATTCAATTGTTTACTCTCTAAATATCACCAACAGTGACCAAATTGAATCCAAAAAATAAATGTCGCCAAGTTGGCGTCAAAAACTTGGCGACCAAAGACTGGCGATAGATTGCCAAGTGTCCGACAAATTATGACGCCACTTGAGTTTACATCGAAATTAACGATGATTTCTCCCCAAACAGAGGCAGAAGACCCCCTTAGGAACATCCGAATGCAACCAAAAGGGAAGGTGCACAACTAGTCCCCACTAGAAGTCTGCGTACCAAATTTCAACTTGCTAAGACATACTGTTTTTGAGTTATGCGAGATACATACACACATACACACATATGCACATACGCATATACATACATACGTACGGACGTCACGAGAAAATTCGTTGCAATTAACTCGGGGGTCGTCAAAATGGATATTTCGGGTGCCTGTAGGTTTCTAGGCATATATCCACGTGTGGTCGGGTCGAAAAAAGAAACTCAACATTCATTCGGGGGTGAGAAAAATGGAAATTAAGGCTGATTTTTGAGTGAAAATATTTTCGCGAATACAATACTTCCTTTTTTGTAAAAGGAAGTAAAAAAGGAGAAAAACATTACCTATTATACAAATTAGAAGAAAACCTATAAACATCGTTGAATCTTGTAGAAATAATGGTACAAAGTTTGTCAAATAAATCTATATTCTGCATTTTCTCTAAATACCCATCTACCTACTAAGGATCCAGCTTTAAAACCCTTTATAACCGGAGTTTGAAAGAGGAACATTAAATAATTATTGGTAAAGTTTACTGGCATGTAAATTTAACTGTCATAGATTCAGATTAACTTATGTAAAAAAAATAAGAATAAAATACCTATTGTACACATTAGAAGAAAACCTATAAACATCGTTGAATCTTGTAGAAAGAATGGATTTTGTTTCGGATCTGATATTTTTCCGGTGTCATTTTGAAATCATCATAGAATTTTGCGCTTCTTTAATCCCCTGTAAAGACAAAATAAACAAATTTCGTTACACACTTATTTCATTTCTGGAAATACACTTATTATCTTTTACAATTTATATAGTCAGTATAGTATTTTATATAGTCAGTACAATAGTAACACAAATTTATTTCTCTAAACATAAAGAAGAAATATTTTTATAAAATCATAATATAAAAATGTTAATAAATCTAAAGTAAAACCTAATGTAAAATACAGTAAAAAAAAATTTTACGAGCTTTTAATGTGTCAGCACCTCTAGCTGCAATCGTTTCAAGTTAAAAAAAACTTTGATTGTAAATAGGCTTTTTCAAATTGATTCAACTATAAAACACGAGTTAAAGAACTATTCAAATGCAAAAAAGGAAGAAAGCTATTTAACAGATTTCTGGTGTGCTCCTTGTGCTCGGTTTGTTGCCAAGGACGGATACAAGGGAGGGGCGATGGGGGCGATCGCCCCTTCAATGAGCGAGATACAGGAACCATCTTCTGGTATATTTTCCATATTTAATTCCGAAAACGGCAACTTTACATAATTTTCGTGAGTATTAGGAGAAAGAGAACACTTCCCCAGAATTTTCACTTAACTGAAGCCTTGAAAACGCAATTCTTGCTCATCTCTTGTTGCTCTGGAAATAGGGACCAGAACTTTCCATTGCATTTTTTTCGAAATTGAAGTTTCACAAGCTCAATTTTAGACGATCTTATATGATATTAAAGACATGTTCAAGGGCATTCTGTGAATATTTTTCGAAAGAAACACAACGGTAGGACACCTTTGATTACAAAAAGGTAAGCGAACGGGTTCAGTACACTCCTTAATTTTTTTTTAGAAATTAAAGTTTGAAAGGGTATGCAGTAAAAAATCGCCCCATCCTTGAACAGTTCCTGGATCCGCACTTGGTAGTTGCTTGTTAATTGACCGATTGTCAGATAAGTGTAAATCAATATATTTACTTTGGTTCCTTGTTACGCAAAATTACCTTATGTTAATTCGGATGGCTTCATGTTTATTGAGAAGACTTATTAAAAAGAAAGTTGTGCAGACAACAATAGATCGACTACTCCCCATACTTCTGGCAGCTCAGATACTCCACCATCTGATTTAATCGGTTTTTTTTTTTTTTTTTTTTGGCTAACCTTCATGTTTCGACGGCGGCTTATTAAATTATGTAGAAAATATTATCAAATTAACTCAAAAGTTTTGTTTTAATACAAATTTATAACTTTTTTAGAGCAATAATAAACCTTTGATTTACCCCTTAAAGAAATATTTAGAGAACAGAGCTATAAGTTAACCTCTTAAAATTATTTTTGTTAAAAAAAAAATCAAATTCTTAATTCAAATGTGAATAAAAAATATCTAAAAATTTCAAAGTATCGTATGTATTTCAATCTTAGAGCAAGAAGCCAAAGTCTTAGCCAAAGCTGATCCAAAGACCCAAGTCACGTGACTCAACAACGACAAATGGTTGGCACGTTTTGCGTGAAATAAGAGAAAAAAACCTGATTTCTTCCAATGTTTTACTTTAAAATCTATTACGGGACTTGGGGGTCTTGGTTTCAGGAATTAAAGTCTTCACTCCCTCCATTTTATCTCTTCTCAATGATTCCAATGGTATAAACACAAATATGAACCTCCCGAGTTGCGGTTCATCTGTTCCGGAAAGTATTCAGTCTTTCACTTGACTCGCTTTTGGAGATTTGCATTTTTCTGTGTTTCTATCGTGCAATATTCAGCTTAACCGTATAATCTATCTAATTTGTATTTACGATAAAGCTTTCCGTTGATAATTTAGCAATCAAGAAGTTTGCTTATTGATCTCACTTTCACCTCAGACAGTGTAAGGAGTAAAATATTTTATATGTGATTCGTCAAACCAATCACATGATTAAGACTACAGCCTCATGACTGTTCAAATTAGTTGAGCTATTGCTTGCTCAGGGGTCGAAATTTGAATATAATCATAGCTGAAAAATTTGAAGAAAACATCTTTAAATTTTCAAGTTTCGAACATTTTTATTTCTACACTTATACATTCGTTTATTATTGTACATCCAGGAATATACAATTTTGTATGTATTTACAGTACAAAGCAATACTAATTTGTTCCAATTTTGCTTTTTGTACCTGATTCTCTAAATATATAAATGAAATGATAATGCAAAAAATAGTTTATACGTAAAACATCTTCCTAAACAATATTCTTTATAAAAATGTCTACTAATATTTTGTAAGTTGTCTTGACCATTGCCATTAGGCATATGTAATTCCATACTATCAAATAAGCTAAGTGTACTTGCAGCAATAAATAATTGCCCATGCCGAAACGCTGCGTGTCTCAATAATACACCAAATTTATCAAAGTTTGACCTTGTGATTTGTTTATGGTTATAGCAAATGCAGGTAAAGTTTGACCACGGGGAAATGACGGATGACCTTGAAGTGGAAACTTCATTTGTGTCATTCGTAATCGGTACAGTCAGCCAGAAAATTTCTATTAGTAAAATACGCGTGCTCTTACAAAATAATAGCAAATAACCTATAAAAAATGATATCAATAATGTTTTCATTTCAATGTCATCCATCATCCCTACGTGGTCAAAGTTGATTGCTGCGAAATGTGCTCTTTGGAATTGAAATGGAAGCATTGTGCTTGAAAATGTGAAATTGACTCATCGAATCAAAACTCATTTTTTTATAGCAGCTCCTATTATAACTTCACAGCATATCTTATTGCATTTCACTCTCACTCGTGTTCCATGAACTAAAGTTCCTGATAAATAAGTATTAAAAATGAATTAAGTATTAAAGTTACGAAAACATAACCGAAAGGGAAATATTTTAAATGTCGGTGGTAGCCTTCAAAGTCTCATTAATCATAACGAATGCAAGAATTTTATTTCTTAACACTCAAGCTAGAAATGACGACACTCTGCAATTTTTTTTTTTTTTTTTTGCTAAATATCTCACGCAAAGATCAAATAAAAATGAATTTGAGATTGTGTCTAGCTTCTTTTTTTTCTGGTCAGTTTAGGTTCTTTTAGTTTCTGGACGGAAACGAGGAAAATGTCTAGGGGATATCGTTACGAGCTTTCCAACGATACCAACCTTTTTCTAAAACTCTAACCCTGTTCTAAACTGAACTTTTCGTACAGAAAAAGTTATTTATTATTTTTAATGAAATCGATTGAAAGTTGATGTTCTTCACCCTCCTTATAGCTAGGCTTGCCTGACTAAACCCCGGTGGCCTGGCAGGTTTCCTTCATGTTCCGATAAAAGATAGAATTGGTTGCAGATGACCAAAAAAGTCTAAAAATAATAAAATGGGAAGGATTTTCTAAAATAAGTACTTTGTCATTTGTAAAATTGACTTGAAAAATAAATATCTAATTATCTTCTAAAGATTTTTACAACAAGATTAAAACCAAAAAAAGACTTTTGAAAAAAAAGTCTTTGCCAATGAAAAGTGTACGTGAATTTTGTTCAATTCTTCATTCTTGATTCAAAGTGTTTCTTCTTACTGTAATAACTTGTAAATAGCAACATGCATGAAGAAAAGTTTTTAATTATTAGTGATCATTTTCTCATATAGTATTGAGAATAAACTGCTCTGTAAAATATTCTAAAGGCAAACAAGGGTGTGTACTGTGTAACCTTTTAAATACTCGAGACGCTGAAGGGAGGAGGGGGCATTCCGGTTAATTGTTTCAGAAATAGCTTGAGTTCACAAGGGTATTTTTTACTGGTTTTCCGTCCGTATCAAACCCGAAAAAATGGGATATCCTTTCGCCATTCAAGAATCGTAAGAGTCATTTAGGGAAAAAATGAGTTTTTAATTAATGATTTCGTTTTTATAGTTCGTTTTTTAAAAGATAATGTTAACACTTAAACTCAACGATAGCTAAGCAAATAAATATAAATAACAAAAACATATAAATAAGGATTTTAAAACTACTTACTCTTAAATTTTAACGTAGGAAATATACTGAATTTCCTGTCAGCAGTTTTAGCAAATATAACAAGTCGTCTTTATTATCTTCTCAATATAAATTCGTCCAAGAATACCTGATTACTCAAAACGATTTGCATAATTTCGAGCTATCGACCCGTCCAAGTTAAGCAAACAGCTCAGTTCGCGCTGCAGTTATTTGTAAATCAAATCACGCATTCATAACAAATGTGCCATTTTACTTAAAAAATCATTTATTATCGTTTTCTTCTTTCTCCAAAAATATGGCTTGCGCGATCACATCATAGAAACATAATAGACTGCTGCAAAAAAAACCGTTTAGTAATAGTGGTAAATCTCAGATTGGAGACAAAATCTGGAAAGGTATATGAAAATCTCTGAAAATGGTAACTTTAAACCTTTTTTTGATTGTCAGACACGAATTCATGTTTTAATTATTTTTTTTTTAACTTACGCTCCTTATAACTACCTGATTCCTCTTCATGCACATGTATTCTAGTTTAATTTCACGTAAATCTGTAGAAAAATATCTAACCTTACATTGACGTCAGTAATATTCTAGCACAGTGCATTTCCGTTTAGTCAATTGCTAATTGTGACAAATTGTTAAAAAAAAAAGAAAAAAAAGACATTAGACAATAATAAACTAAAAAAATATTTAAGGAAATGATTTCACTTACAGAATTAATTAAAGTGATGACGAGCGCTTAAAGAAATCGATACGACTGATCCATATTAATAACAGCTGACCAGACAAATAACCAATACTTCGCCGAGAAATGCAATACGGCGAAACAATTTATTGATGAAAGTAAAAAAAAAAAAAAGCTTAATCAACAAAATACTAGTTCGGAGATGTGGGGCTGCGAGATAAGAAACGGTCATCTGTGTCCTCTTTCGTCGAATCATTGTGACAGTGATTGGGCAGCGCTAATGGTCAAAACGATTTGTTTTTGAAACATCAAAGTGAGTTAAGCCAAAAGTGCTTTATCTTCTGGATTATTCTATTCTTTAAAGTTGATTTTAGTGGTATAAATGGCGGTCAAAATACATATTAGATGGTTGAAGAAAGGAAAATTAAAATCATGGTAGCTGACTTACTCGTTAATTCCTAATTGTCAGTCAGTTGCCATGTTTTTAATGATTTTCTTTGACATCATCTAGAATGTATTTTGGGAATGAATAATCATGCCATTAAGTTCAACGTGAGAAATACAATGTTAAGGGGAAATATTTTCGTTCAGAGTTATTTTGCACCGAATGTTACAAAACATATATTGTTTTCTTTAAAAATATGAGTGAGTTAGTCGTAGCCCACATCAAATCGTTAATAACTGATTATTTTAATTTCAAGTTCCTAACGGAAGATTATTTTATCCACTGAAAGCAGTTTGAAAAGAAGGTATATATTTTTTTCTTTTCATTTCATTTTATTTTGGATGTGTAAAATTGGCCATAAGTAGTCTCAGCTGATTTTTCCTTAACATTACGTCTATAATTATAAATGTGAAAAACATACATTAACTCTGAGAAATTGTTACAAAATTAAATATACATGCGAAAAAAGCGATGTTCACTTTTTGAACTTCATAATTTTTTTTAATCATCCTGACAACACCTTGCGAGGATAAAGCAATTACATTACTTTTGCCGGATTGTAAAGTTTATTTCGTTAGAAACATGTTTGAAAATACTTATTTAACATATTCATCTTAAGAATCGATATTTATGATGTGTAATATGACATCATTTTTACATTTTGAGTTTTCTGATTTGTTTACCAGTTTCATAATTAAAACATCCCTGACCAATCTGTATAAAAAGTTTTGTATTTATTTATTAATTACCGTAAATCGTTACATTAATGCGTAAGCATCAAAATTTGCCGCTTTGTTTCGAAACATATTGTAAAAGGAGTGAACCGAAACTGACATGATTTCTTTTTTCCACAACGTTTACGCATACAATTTTCTAATGTGGGGTAAAACATTTTTCAACGCTCTAATTTTTCATGAAGTCTATTTTTACCACCCATGAACTATCTTTGAATATGAGTGTTATTTCACTCATAATAAGTGGGCATATATTATACCACTTACTGTTTGACTGGTTTCCAAGAAAATTAGTCTCCGTTGTCTACAATACTTGTGCATGTAATTTGTGTAGATATGTACAAAAACTGCACCGTTATCATTATAGAAAATTGAAAAATGTTTATACATATCTGCTCTTATTTCAGTAGCAGTATATTTAGCGTCGTTGGACGTCCCTCTCAAATCTTTGGGTAGGGGAAGACCGCCTATATTGGACCCCCGAAGAACAAGAGACCCGTGTCGCTAAATGTGAAGCAAAACAAAAATACAAAATAGGGCATATCTGGAAAAAAAATAATTAGGAACCACCATAGGTGCTTACATTTTCTGTAAATATGAAAATATTTTTTTTTTTTAAATATTTTTTACTAAGTTGCGAAAATCCAATTTAGAAATACATGCGCCAATATTGAACTATGCACTCCTAAATTGGACCCTAGTGGTAAATGTCATTTGAACTTACAGTCTTTTTACAAGATTTGCAATCCTTCGTTTTGGGCTAACTTGGCGCAGTGTTGATGAACCCACTGATGGCATTTTATACACTAAATCATGCTTTGCTCTTTATCTCCAGGTAAAATTATGCAAAAGCAGTTTTTTTTTTTTTTTTTTTTTTTTTTTTTTTATCCCTCTTTTGCGGCATTTTTTGTTTTGTGCCCTTTTTCGGTCGCGATGACGTTAGAACGTTTGCCGAAGTAGGTTTCATTCTTCTGTCTTCCATTTTTTATGCATAGGTAATATGCGTGCCACCTTAACAAAATCATCAATAGAACCGACAGTCATTACTTGATGAGAACTAACCACTGATTCATCGGAACTTGTGTAAATTTTATCCGTGCATTGCTCTTGTGAAACGTGAACAGCTGACCCCAAACATGTAGCATATTTACTCTCATTCTGTGTTAGTCTCATGTGGACTACAAACTTCTGACTTGGTTGCTGCAACGTCGCTGTCATTAAACACAATTGTAGTAACAGGTCAAACTCCTGGTCTAGAGAATCTATTCACAGAATGTTGGCCACACTTGCAGTTTGTCCATAGGAGTCACCTAACAGTTCTTATTTTACATTGGGTAATGGAACTCAAAGGATGTTCTCGCATCCACGTATCACACGTTCGATTAAAAACTGTGGACAGAGGCTTGAAATAGGCCACGTCTAAGGGCTGTAAACGATGCCTAGTGTGTAGTGGAAGATAAAACATATAATACACCGTTATCGTTGACCAAGTTTAGAGCTAGCCCCATATCATCATTCCTACAAACAGCTAAGGCACTTTTCACTATTTTTCCCGCCTAAGAACCACACTTCCCCTTTTAGACATCTTCTAAAACCAATAAAAAGGTCAACGAGCACAAATTACAGTCAAACAAATTAAAAAGGAAATCAGGAATTTTATCTAACAAAACTGAAATTGAAGCTTCTGTCTAAAAAGAAAAGAAGAAAAAAAAATCTGTTTTATGAGGTTGAAGCTTCATAGGAACTTGATAAAAACCAAGTATGAATGCTTTATTAAGACTTCATTTGTATTTTAAGTAATCCTAAATGAGCATTTAAATGTCACCGCTAATTTTTTTCAACCAAAAAATTAAAACGTTTGTTTGAATTTCATGTTTTTAAACAGGACTACCAGTCCTTGTAATTAATAAAATACCCAGTCAACAAGTAACGTGAACAAGCACAAATTTCAGTCAAATTGAAAAACTATATTTAATAAAACTGAAATTGAAGCTTATTGGATAAACATCTAGTTTTATAGGTGGCAGCTTCTTGAAAGTGTGCTTGAAAATAACAAAAGGTCAAAATGAATTTCCTGAATTAGCGTTAAAATATTCTCAAAATAATCCCAACTACGTTATTAAGTAACACTAATCACTTACTTTATAACGTGATAAGTAAAAAGGCTTGCTTAGTTACATATTGTTAAAATGGACCATCGGTACGATATAGGAAAAAAAATCGGTCCAATAAAGGAAAACCTGCCATTTTAATTTTTTTTATTTATAACTTGTCAACAAGTTTCCCAATTGTGAATGTAAATACATTGCTGTAAAAACCATTAAATACTGTTTACAATATGGTAGACCGGGGCACATTTACGTGGATTTTTTTCAATGAATTTTCTTAATTTTATGTTTTAACTTAGGAAATTTTAGACAATGCAGTTTTATAAAGCGGTTAATGAAGTTAAAATTGGTATATTCAGTTGTTGCTCAGTTTGTGTTTTTAACCGTTAAAAAAATATTTTTGAGTCCAAGTCAGTTGCGTAAACCTGCCCCGGACACGGGGCACGTTTACATATTATACAACACATTATATAACAAATATTTTTTCTGGAAAGTTGAAGATTTTGAAGGTTAAAATCCCTTAGACCCCTTAGGGGTATGCAGTGTATATTGATAAAAAAAAAAGATCTTTTGCTTAAACCACAATATATGTATGCACTTATATGTTATTTTAAATACCTATTATTAATCATTATTTATATCAAGAATAGAAACCAAATCAAGATTTAATGTTTTGTTTATAAACTATAACTTTATGAATACTTGAAAAGAGTGCATAAGCAATCACTAAAATATGAGGTTAGCATTCCCTACGCACAAGTATCGAATAAAATTGTCGCTACTAAATTTCAAAGAAAGCTTTCAGCGCTTAGCTTTTATTAGCTTTTAAGAGGAACAATGAAAACTCTTTTGGCTACCTTCCACAATGCATTTTCTATATAGAATGCTAAAACAAATAAATATGCTACTTTATCGATTTTACTTCTGCTATAAAATACAGATCATTCTGTAAATAAAAGGAATCATAAGATATTATCTCAGACTGCGCATGAAAGTAAAGTTCCTTTTGTGTGTGTGCGTGTTTTCTAACTTACATTTATTACTGAAATTGCCAAGTAAATGTTAAAACTGGAGCTGGAATTTTAACTACATTGTCATTGCATTTTAATGCTTCAGAAAAATAACTAAATATATGAAAGGAAATTAAAACAGTTTTAACGCACAAATTTTGCAAATTACTGTATACAGTCAAGTGCCCATATCTGGGACAGTTTCTAACTTTTACCTTCAGTAGCATATGAATCAAATGTTTTCCATTCAAGCAAAGTATTGTATTTTTAGGATGTGCCTTAGTACATCACCTCAAGTTAAGGTATAGATGTGTTAATACGCCCGATTAAAAGTAAAACGAAAAAAATTTTACCGTCCCAAGTTAGGGACCCCCATCCTTAACTTGGGACTGTTATTATTTTTATTTTCTTTTCATGTATTCAGCAATATATAATAGCTTGCGACACCAACTATCATTTTAAATAAGTTTATTTTAAAACCCAATAAAGAATGAAATAGATAGAAATAATATAATCTTGTAAAATTTCAACGATTTCAGAATGTACACTTACCTCTGTAAATATTAAATGTCTCCCCAGCCTTCTTAATTCTTTTTAGTGTAATATTTCCCTTTACATTTGGAAGCGAAAAAGCATTTAGTGAACCTAAATAATTATTAACACAGCTTAATTTTAGCTCTCCTTCTTCCTTATTTCACATCTTTTTACATTCATTTTCATTCCTTCACAATGCGTAAAATTAACTACAAATAAATCAGCCTCATCTATACTTTGAGACTTTTTTTCGTTAGAAGAACTAATATATATATATATATATATATATATATATATATATATATATATATATATATATATATATATATATAATATATATATATATATATATATATATATATATATATATATATATATATATATATAATGTTTTGGCAAAACGTTTTTTGCTCATCAATAAAGTCTTTTTCTTGACAATATCAACTGTTCTGTTTTGCTATCGTATGACACATTTATTATCATCAAAATAGCCCTCAATTCATAAAATTTTGTATCTTTACGTTTTTGTTTTAATACAATTATACACTTTATTTCCTCAATATTCCTTATAGACAATTTTTATGCCTTAGTTGATTACAATTTTTCAAATTTATGAATAAATAAGGTCAACTGAAATAGTTTGGGGAATATGAATTCGCCCAAAAAAAGCACAGGTACATAGCCGGGATGAATTTTGAAACAAATTCAAACTAATGTTGCTCAGTTAGCGTAGGTAACTTAAGTTATTTCCCCACTTATAAATCCCACATTATTTCGAAATTTTCAAAATCAAAAAAATAACCAAATATGCTGATGCATGAAAGTTCAACTCACATAGCTTCATAAGATAACAACTCTTTTATTCTGTATTACCGTTCATTTCTTTTTCGTAAAATACCAACAGGTGTACCAGCCCTCAAAACTAAATTCGGCAAAATGTCCCAAGTTACGATACTGTCCCAAGTTTAGCCACTTGACTGAACACGTGTTTTGGGGTTTGGGAAAAACCCTTTTTCAAAATATAGAGCTTTTGGACGTAAAGACATCTGAAAGCTCACTATTTTGCTCAAAAAGCAGTTACCTGAAACCTCGAAACACGTCTATGCAGCAATTTGCTAATTTTGTATGATAAAAAATTGTCGATTTACTTTTACTTCTCTGCACAAAGGTAATTATTTATTTCTTAACGGAATATATAGTTGTTAAAAAACCACTCAAAAACAGTTAGCCTTGTGAATTAATGACGGACACGCTTGCCATACGTTAAATGCAATTTATGAATTTGCTATATTTACTATATTCCATCATTGAACTCTTGCACAAAATATAAACGAACAGTAAAATTTATATTTTAATCACAAAAAGATGTACTTAGTTAAATTTTAGTGACTGGAATTGAACAGACTCTTTATTACTTAACAAAAGCAATCATCGTCAAATGTCGTAGTTATGTATCTTACCGTATTCTTGCCATATTTGCATCAATATAACAGAAAGTAAAGCAAAGTGAATAAATAAAACATTTTAATTTGTGTTTGACAAATTGTGAGGACAATTGGGGCTCTCAACAATCGTCGTGTTTTGATAAGCAGTCATGGCCAATTAAAAGTCGAAACATGGCCATTTGCTCTGCTCTTCGTGTTATTGGAACAAAATTGCTGCTTATAAACCAAACTTTGTGGTTGTTTTTACATTTTAAGTCTTGCCAAAAAACAACCATTGATTTCTTCCTGATATATATTTCATTGCATTAAACGACTGGCTTATTTCATATTGAGTAACATCAGCAAGCTCGTTTCCCCCCCCACTGTGTGCACTGCAACACCACTTTTATGTTTCGCAACAGCAGATCGTTCTTAAAACTGCGAGAGTAAGAAACTGGTTTAAACATTAAAACTGCAATTCATTGTTATTAATTACATATTGCCGATGAATTTCGGAATAGTTTTTGAAAATATTATGCAAACTTGAGTATTTACGAATATAGTGAAACCTGTGTAAGTTGACCACTTGCGGTGCACTGCTTTAGTGGTCAACTTAAACATGTGGTCAACTTACAAAGATTGATTTATATGATAAGGGCTAATTCCGTGCCTGAAAAAAGCGGTTAACTTAGACAAGTGGTCAACTTACAAGGGTGGTCAACTTCACAGGTTTTACTGTATTTAACTTCTCCAAAAAAATAAATAAATAAATTTAATTGTAAACTCATTTCTAGACTGATTTATTGGTTCGAATACAAAACTATTTAACTATTTAAAAAGAATCAAAAGACAACTGGGTTAAGACAATTTATTTATATAAGAGTACAGTAAAACCTGTGAAGTTGACCACCTGTCTAAGTTAACCGCTGTTTTCAGACACGGAATTAGCCCTTATCATAAAAATCAATCTTTGTAAGTTGACCACCTGTTTAAGTTGACCACTAAAGTAGTGCACCACAAGTGGTCAACTTACACAGGTTTCACTGTACTAACTTACAGCAGGGGTTCTCAAACTAGGTGCCGCAGGTAGAGGGGAAGTGTGCCAAGAATTACTCATGTTATCAATGTATACATAACATACATGATAGAGATATACTAGGATGTGTGACGTGAAAAAACTCAAATTCTTCCAAGGGTATAACGAGTCGGAAAAATTAGGGAACCATTGACTTGAAGCATGACTTATGGTTAAGAGAGATGTCACTGACGCCCATGATGTTCCCAGTTGGGGGGAGATAATTAGAACTGGATCCAAGGGAATTGGATTCGAGCATGGAGGAAGGGGGGGGGGACAACATATTTTAACTCAAAGAAACTTTAATGTCCTTTACTTTTTGTTTATTTTGAAGATATCTAATTTCAAAGACAATTTTCAGCAATATATATATATATATATATATATATATATATATATATATATATATATATATATATATATATATATATATATATATATATATATATATATATATATATATATATATATATATATATATATATTTAACCTTGTTTCTTTTCTTTTTTTTTTTTTTTTGATAAACGCTACGGTCACAACATCAACTTTATATTTATTTGTACGATAGTTTCAATTTCTTGTGATAAAGGATAAAGGAAAGAACAATAAAAATGGCAGAACTTTTAAAATTACCAAGAATTATTATAGTTAATATATACCTATATCAGTTATTTTACAATTGCTTCGTGTAATGTGTTCTTTTATTTTAAGATCGCGAAAGGAAGAATCTGCCCGAAAGCTCTTTTTTTTAATCCTCACATTTCAAAATAGTAAAAAAACAAATAAATAAATAACTGCTGTAGGAAAAACAATTCAATCTGCCAGACTTTCCGAAAAGTACTTTTAGGAATAAAAAACACACACACCCACAAAGGAATGTGCGTAAGAAGGTTACGTTGAAAAATAAAACACGGGACGATTATTTTACGAAACAACTGAATTTGACAAGTTTCGGAATAAAAAACTTACCCGATTTGAAAAAAGAAGAAAAAAAAAAAAACATCACGCAAAGTTTTATCTTATTTCATTCAAACTAACATTTGTAACAGTGTTCTGTATGATATTTTAGTTATAAAAAAGATTTTGATGCTTTATAAGTGTTTCTTGGACATTGGATATTGCTTTCAACTTTATTGAATGAATATTTAAGTGCCTTAAAAACAATTTGAGGCCATCAAATTAACATACTTGCTTTTGTAGTCTTTTGTTATTTTTTTTTCATATCAATTACACTTCTTTAATGCTCCTATAATAGCTGAGCTCTTGCTCTAAAAGATGTTTGCTCTAAAACTTGCCAAGATTTTTAGTTCAAAAATTGTTTTTTTTTTTTTTTTCAACGCATTCATGTCAAAAATCGAGCGGTAATTGTTAATCATCGTTTTTAGACAATTTGTCTTTAATTTATGAATACATACTTGCATCCTTTTGCTTCTCCACTGCCTCATATTGAGATACACTAAATGATTTTGTTTTTAATGAAATACGTTTCGTAGAAAACTACACTGAAATATTTAAAGGGAATATCAAACCATTTAAAATTGGATAGCCAAATTAAATTAGTTACGAAACTAGGAAAGGATGTTATTACTTCATGAAGCAGAAATGACTCTTTAGTTTTACATAAAGGATATTTCAGGCACTTTTATGTACTTAATAAAGTTTTAACTTGGTAGAAATACTGAAATATTTCATACACCCTCATTAAAAAAAATATATTTGGCTTAGATCAATGGCGCTCAACCTTTTTCTGCTCCAGGCCCCCACCTGATATTCATTCTCGTGGGCCAGAATCAATGAAGAATTTCAAAATGTCTTATTATTTTATAGATAACATGGAAAAATGTGGAACATGAAGGAAATTACAAGCCAATAGATGTTGTTTGTAGATCAATCATTTGATACTTATTTTATTCAATGCATGTTTTTCACAAACCAATATCTGACTATTTAGCTCTAAATTTATGACATTGTCAACTCTCGTACTTTTCGATATGTTACACTGAACGAAACAGCGTGCCACACGGATCAGCTTCGCGGGTCGGATGTGTTCCTAGGGGTGAAGGTTTAACTCCACTGGCGTAGATCATTAAATTCAGATGTTTTAAACTCTAAAAACTATTTCAATGTATGGTGTTATAGATAAATACTGAAATTTTAATTTTACTACTTTAAAGAATCATCCACCCCAAGTTATTTAACAGTTTGAAAGCCCATTTCAAAATCCGACGTAATTGTTATGTAATTTTGTTGGCGCCATTCAAAGTCTTTTAAACTAAGACTAAATATCATTAATAGTACTCTTTAAGTTCATTTACAGAAGTCTCTCGCAGTCATTTATTATTTGATTTGCATGCTCCGTAGATTCCACACAACACGGAGGAAATTATATCAATTTAATTCATTTCAGCAAGCAGACATCGCATATTGTTCATATACGAACATAACAATTTGTAATCCAAGTAAGATAACAAAAGTTAAATTTTTGGGTTTTTATGCTCTTCAGGATGACCCACACTATTTATTTATTTATTTTTTTACTTTGTTGTAAAGTTAAATGATCGTGTCGCAGTAGCCAATGAAATCATTTAAACGTTATGACGTAGAGAAATCGGAAAGAATATTATAACAGACTTTCTAAATTTTAAGGAAAGTAAAAGTAAACATATTTAAGCCTATGAAATAAAGGCATGTGTTTTTTTTTTTTTTTTTTTTTGATATTTCGAGTCATTTGTAAGGTTTTCTTGATGGTTAAAAGTCGTGTTTTGCAAGAAAATAGCCAAATTTGAAATATTTTTGGTAAAGCAAAAAAAAAAAAAAAACTGTTAAAAGAAATGAATAAAGTTGAAACACGTAATTGAAAACGTAAACAGTAAAAGTTACTCCATGCGAAAGTTTGGAAGAAAAATATGTTCGATTTTGCGTATGAAGTGGTTTACAATTCTACAACTCAGCCAACGAAACGCTTGAAAAAATCAATTGGACAGTTACATTCGAAAGGCAAATGCTGAGTTGCATATGAATCTTTGAAATAACAATTTTTGTTTCATTACATAAATAACTCTTTCGAAACATGTGGTAAGCAAATCATATGATCATGTATCTGAATTGTCTAATGCGTGTATGTGTGGTTCTTAACTTCGATCTTAATTATTCAAAAAACATTGACACGTACCCATGTCATGTGCGATTCTTCAGTGCTATTGCGTTACATGCTTATTACAGGTAAACTACGGTTTTTTCTTTTTTTTGTAATTTTTGTTCGTTAAATCTTTTAAATCATATGCACTAAATAAAAAGCGTCTCAAAAGAGGCGTACCCTCATTGAATGTTTGCAATGGCCGCAATTTTCGTCCGTTTTTCAGGTATAATGGCTTTAGTCAAAGGCTGAAGTCAGATCTGAATTTTAGAAAAGAAAATTTGCTAAGTGCTACTGGAAAATAAAAGGGAAGTACAAACACAGTTAAGAAAGGAGTTTGAATGATATGTACTACTGAAATTCGTAATTATTCGTTCATTGAAAGAGCTTTGGGGAAAAAGAAACGAAAAATATTGATATAAACTATTTATGTTCTTCATCCACAGTCTCACATAGGGAAAAAAAAAAGTCATTAAAATGCTTCTTCAATCTCCTAATAATTCTGTTCGGCAAGCGACTCGTAAGACAATTTAGAGTCAATCGCATTTTGAACCTTGTTCAGTTTGAAAGCATTATTTCTTGATTTGTGCACATTCTTAATGAAGATGATCATGAGTGGAAAATTGAATTTTGTGAGTAGTACCATGTAAAAGTTGCGTAGGACGATCAACTTCGTAACACACTTTGCGGTCTCTGGATTTGATCCCACTGATGTTTTTTTTCTTTCTGTGGGGGCATGTCTAGCACAATATTTGCAGCACAAAACTATTAGAATCATTTCCGATGACTGCGTTCATCCATAGTCTATATCAAGAAAGAAACTTCATTGAAATCTTCCTTCAATTTCCGAATGAATATATGTTCGATGAGCAGCTCGTGATACAGTTGAGTGTCTATCGCATTTTGAACCGCCTCCAGAGGAAAAATTTATCTCTATATTTGTATACACTCTCAATGAAGACGTGACTGATGCTAGGTAAAATTTGCATAGGATGATCAACTCCCATACACCCCCAACGGCCTCTGGATTTGACCCAACTGCTTTTTTTTCTTTCTGTGGAGGCATGTCAAGCACACAGCACAAAACTTGCTACACTCAATGAGTTGAGAACAGTCAATGAGAGGGAATGTGCACGAATACCAATTGAAATGATTAGAAATGTTTTGAATTTTATTTTTCAGCATTTGAACCAGAATGATCAGCAGTGTCTGAGTCACAATGATCAGCAATTTGAACACTTTCATTAAATGCCAGATTTCAACTTTGGTTCATTTTATTTTTGTATTTAAAGCATTCCTGTATCATAATAATTGTTTGTGTTATAATCATTCAAAGACGGTATGCATTTTGTTTGCGACGCCCTGTATGTAGAATATTACAGGGTGTCCCAAAAGTGACCGGTCACTTTTAAAAATCAATAAAAACTAAACGGGTAGAGATAGAAAGACGCAGTTGTTGCAATAGACTTAAGATAACAGTAAATTTTCATATATACAAACATAAAAATTAGTTACATTGTTCCTCAATAGATGGCGCTACAGGTAGTTTGAAAGGTATAAAAGAAAACGCAGTCTGGAAGATCTCCAAAATGACTGGTATAAATGAAAAATCAATAAAGACCAACCGAGCAGCGACAGGAATACACCGTTTATTTGCAATATGCTTGAAAAAACGGTATATTTTCATACAGACACACCTGAAGCCTCCTCTAAACACCTGCAGCGCCACCTATCGTCGAACATTGTAACTATTTTTTTTTATTCTTGCATGTATGGAAATTTACTGTTGTCCTGAGCATATTGCAACAAACCGCGTCTTTCTATCTCAACTCGTTTAGTTTTTATTGATTTTTAAAAGTGACCGGTCACTTTTGGGACACCCTATATATAAGAAATGAAGAGCTATGATTATAAATATCTTGCCTTTCTGCATCTCAAAATGCATGAAAGTACAATTTTACAGCACTTAAACTACCTTTTAATACAAAAAATAACTTAGTACGCGTAATCTTCCCCCGTTCTCACACCATCATGTTGTTCTAAAACAATTTTTATACATTTTTAACTATTCTCATTTGTTATTTCACACGTGAAAAACGGATTATTTAATGTCTTTTATCGCGTTTAAAAATATCTAAAAATGATTATTAAAATATTTAATTAAAAATGTATGTATGATGTCGCACAGGAAAAAATAAAATGAGTTTGAAACTCCTTGACGCTGCAGTTTAGATCTTAGAAAATTGGCTCAAATAGTTTACAAAGTATTACCATGAGTTCGTTAAAATGTGAGTTGGTAGCACAGAAACATTTTTTTAATCCAAATCTTTACTCATTAATGAGATGGTAACACATGCTGCAGAAATACGTAATGCATTTATTTCCTACGTCCACTAAACACTTTGAGAGAACAGCTGGTACTCTAATTATGGTTCTTGGAAAATGTTTTATTGATGTTCCTTCAGGAATTTTAGTCAAGTAAGGAAAGTATAATTCATACAACACTTCTTTAGATTCAGTTAAAAATACACTTTTGTAGGAGGTCTGAAAAAATAGACAGCTTTGAAAATAACATAATCAATTTTGTTTTTTAATCGAACTGTTGTTATTTGTATGAAAAATACGGGAGAGAAATTTAGACAAGACATAAAATAAATTAACTTTAATCCTTGTGAAACCTTTTGTTTTCAATTTCAACATGTTTTTTTTTAAAAAAAATAATAAGAGGAAATATTTTTATATAACTTATTTTTGAAATGATTTTTGACTAAAATACCAGCCTGGTGTACGACTAGCAATGTCTTCACAAATATTAAAATCATAGAAAGGAATTAAGCATTCAAATATTTCAGTAAGTAATAACAAGACATGGATTTATCTCACCAGCTTTTCTTAAAACTGAAACTTTTAACTAGCACTTGACTCGAGTAGCTATAATTATTAGGGTGGGCCAAAAAAAGAAAGTTTTCAAGAAGCAACTTCTAAATAGCAAAAAAAGTTGTGTATTGTCATCCTAAACATGGGAAAAATAATGAAAAAAAATAATATTTATGTCTTCAAATCGCGCAAGGTCATCAAAATTTTTAAAAAAAAGGGTAAAAAATGGTCAATTTTCAAATATTTTTATAAAAATCCAAATGTTCAAAAATTTTGCTCTAATACCGTTTACATACTACCTTTTAATACTTCATTCATATATCTTTGGAAATATTTACATTCCTTTAGAGTTTTTAGTTCGCGCATAAGCCGCAAAGTTTCGTGAAATTAATCAAAAATGGACGTTAATTCAACTTATTTTGCACATTGCGATATTTCTTCTTTTAGATTTCAGACGTAATTTTTTACAATAAATGGGCAATATACAACTCTTTGTTTGAAATGCAATTATATTTTACTGCGATTTACCCAGAAACCACCACAAGTAGGTGGTTGCACTTTGTGTTCCATGACCCTGCTTTTCCCAAGAGTTTTGTGCAGGACTTATACATATTTATAAAGTAACTTGCTCACACAATAACTATATGATTTAAAACAATTATCTACGTTTTGAGAAAGAACTTGAATTTACGACTCAGTTTTGGCACTGATCTTTCCGAATAAAAAGTTTTTCAGATTAATCCATCTCTTCCGTCTAATACCTCAAATGAATTTCTACAGACAAACTGACCAGTACTAGAATCCTTTCACGTGCCCTAGTGTAATATGAGAATTTCAAAAATGCATACTTAAGCAAATGTATAGTTTCTGGAATTGATAAATAATCCTTGTTTTACACATCATCACTGAAATGGAGGAAAATAAGTAAGTTGATCAATTAATCAACTGTTATATATTGAAGATTCAAATCTTAATATTGGTGGATGAAATTCTCATACAGGTGCAGAAGTGTTTTGTGATGCGTCATTTTTTGCAATGTGTACCATACTGTAATCCAATTCCTTTATGTTTCGCCTCTTATCCACTGCCATGACGAGCGACAATTTCTCGAAAATCGTAAAGTAAGCAATTCTTTGAATCAGCAGATCCATGATGTTTAAAGGATCAACAAACACCTGACTAGTAGATTTTGTAACATTAAATAAGTGTACAGGGCCGTGTTTCACGGACGTTTGTTCTGTTATTTAACATTTTAATTTTTTTGAACCATTGTGGCATAATTTTTAAAGATTTAGTTTAGCTTGAAAAATATGCAGATCCAGTACTCCGTTAGCACTTTAACGAATGCTAATGACTGAAAGGTCTTGGTTTTTGGAGATTGAGATCAATATCGCATTTTCATTTCTGTATTACATTGACAATATACTTTTGCTCGATTTTTAAGTCAGTTTAAAAATTTCGATTTCTTTGGACCAATTTCTATCTAAGTTAATTGTATATAATTATACAAAAACAGTTGAAGCTTTACCCATAATTCAGTTTTTGTTCCTCTTTTACCCTTCGGGTGTTAAAAGGGTTATTTAACTGATTACTGAGTCAGTACGTTGTGTATTTCGGGATGAGACATCATATGGATTAATGGGAAAAACTTTATACTTAGGATCATCAATGCAAAAATTGAGTCACAAGTTCAATTTCAAACCTAGATCGAAACTTAGAAACTTATTTAAAATAACATAGTTATTGTATATGCAAGTTACTTTACAAAAATATAAGTCCTACGCAAAACTACTCTTTCGAAAAGTAGGGTGATAGAACACAAAGTGCAACCACCTACTTTTAGTGGGTTGTGGGTAAATTGCAGTAAAATATAATTGCATTTCAAACAAAGAGCTGTATATTGAAAATTTATTGTAAAAAAAATTATTACTGGAATCTAAAATAAGAAATACCGCAATGTGCAAAATAAGCTAAAAACGTCCATTTTTGATTAATTTCACGAAACTTTGCAGCTAATGCACGAACTAAAAACTGTAAAGGAATGTAAATATTTTCAAAGATATGTGAATGAAGTATTAAAAGGTTGCATGTAAACGGTATTAGAACAAACTTTGAAGTCTATTTGAACATTTGGATTTTTATAAAAATGTTTTAAAAATTGACCATTTTTTTACCTTTTTTATCGAACATTGCGCCTGTGCGGTCTGAAGATAAATATGTTTTTTTTTTCCATTATTTTTCCTATGTTTTGGATGTTAGTACACAATTTTTTTCTTGCTATTAGAAGTTGCTTCTCGAAAATTTCCTTTTTTCGGTTCACCCTAATAATTATGTATTGCATTAGTTTACAAATACATCTTAAAAATTAAAAATGGGGGAAACAGTATCCAACTTTTTTTTGGTAAAATGTTGCTTTCACAAACATTTGCCTTTCAGTAAACTGCATATTTGAATAAGCCAAAGCATTTATGAAGCGAGTTGAGATGAGAGTTATATACGCGTGTTTCATTAATACAAATAACCTCTTCTTCAAAGTGCTGGAAGAGAAGAAGTACTTTTTATAAAACACATGTAGGACATTTTTGCAACAAATTCGATTTTTTTAATTGGATTGCTTTTACTTTCAGATAAAAAAGCTGCGACAGACATTGATTGTAAGTTTTTTGCTCATTTTAAATTTAAAGGTTTGCAATTCTTGGAGTGCAAAAACAAAACTGTCTCCGCTTTATAATCAGAACTGTTAAACTGAGGAAGTATTTTTTTTTTGTTCCTGCAGCACAACATTTCAATACCCTAGTAAAGTTTCCGGAAAAGTATACTGACGTGGGAAGATAAAGCGCAGTATTTGTAGAATTGAATTTTCGAGATATTTGAAGAAACTTGTTTTGGATTCAGTACTACTAGTATGGTTGTAAAACCACTGAGAATTTTAACACCAAAACTTTATCTTTAGTTTAACTATCACATTTTTAGAACCCCTTTTTAGTAAGTACCGTTACAGTAAAAATTCTGTGGTAACAAAGACTTCTCAGATCTCAAAACTATATTGACATAGGGTCATTCTAATCTCGGTGTAACGAAATTTCGCTGAATCGAAAGAAGCTTAATAGTTCTTTAAACTTTCTGAACGTAATTCGACTGTATACATAATATTGCAAACAAAATATTACAAAAAATGCTTATGTGTACTGAATTCTGCGATGGTCTTCGAAACTTTTTTGGCGAGATAAAAGTAATGTTTTTCTTGCTTTTTTCCACTCCTGTATGTTTTTCAAAATAATTATTAAACTATAGAGAGATTTAATTTTCAGTATTGTTGTTTTGAAAGGATTTCTAGGTAAAAATATCTTTTGATAAGAGAGTTTTTAAGGGAAAAAAGATGTACATTCTACAAGAAGTGAAGATCCCTTACTGTGGAATCATTTTGCAAATTCCGAGTTGAAAAGTGTGACGCAAATGCAAATCATGCATTTTTTTTTCATAAGTTCATCAATATTGGTCAATTTACCTGTGTAAAGGTGTACAAAACTTTGCTGAAGATAACGCAGTCTATTTGCAAAAATACCAACGACTGTAGTTTTATTACTTGGAATAAAACGAAAAACTTCAAACTTATCAGCGAAATGTCTTTTATGTACGTGATCAAACATACTAAGCAAGTATTAAAATGCAAAATTACACCAATTTTTCTGTGAAAGCTGTTTCAAAGTTCAATTTTAAAGCTACTTTGGCTAACATGTACAGTTAAAATATCAATGAAAACAACTTTAAAAAAAAACCTTAAAGAAAAACCTAAATATACTTTTTAGAGAGTTTATACACATTTGTACTAAGAAGATAAATACTTTCCCGTTTTGTTAACAGCATTAATACCGACCTAATAATAAGGTAATTACTTGAAAAATAACTCACATCGTATTTCTATAAAAAGGATTAATTAATTATTAATTTTTACCATAGCACGAGAATTATACTCCATTAGGTAAATAAGTGCTCAAGTTAATAAAATATATTTAGGTCAGTTATATGTGTAAATATAAAAATAAATAAGTAATTATATCAGAGGTTATTAACACTTTCAATGTCACAAAAAATTAACATGAGCTAACTTAAAACACAAATAATTTCTATATCATCCAGTTATTTTGCGCCGAACTTTTACACTACTATGGATGATTCATTGAAATGCAAAGGGATGAAAGTCATTTTCAAGTTTTGCATAAAGCATTTAAACATAAGGTCCAAGGTAGGCTTTCATTGAGAAGGTTTTCTATATCATGCTGTATAATAGCAACTACCAGGACTATTAGTATTATTCCCTAACCCAAGACATAGGAGAGGTTCACCTACCATTTGTACTGGTTACCTCCAAATCATAATTTCGCCACTAACATCCCTTTGTTTCTCATTGCCTCATATGTAGAATTTGATTAAAACTCTACATATATGTTTGTCATTGATTTGTACAGATACAGAGTACAATAAGTAACAAAAATTTAATGTTATAAAAAAACTGCCGATCACGTTTTTGCATTACAAAGATATAAATAGTATTATTATTATTTTATTTATTTATTTAATTATTTATTTATTTATTTACTTATTTCTTTATTTTTTGAGCTGAATCAATGGAAATATGAATCCAGCTATACTTGGTAATATTTGACAAACACATGTTTATATGCATCACGTGCTTCATTAATATAGTTAGTTACACCGAGCAAATCATAAAATAAAAATAAAAAAATAATGGCAGACTTACCTTCCCGAGAAATAAGTTGTGGTCACATCATTGTTTTACCTTAGATACTTTTTAATGAAAACAAATAAAACTTGCAAGAAATGCAGAAAAACTTTAGCAAAAGTTTTTTTTATTTAAAAAATACTTTTAAAAATCATCAACCACTAATTTTAAGTGCATCAGAGTCATTTTCAGTCCCTCTGAAAATACTGGAATATTGAAGCAGGAAAGATGCTTCAAGAAGAAAGGATTAGAAGAAAATGGGGAGTTCTACTGAGATGAGTGTTATTATCGACTGATTTTGAGGCGAGAGGGAAGGGATTGCGCCGCACATTCGATAGGTGGCGTTCGCAATACACGGCTAAACAAACTTTTGGAAACATTCGAAGTTCGAACTTATGTTGTTTCGGAGCTTTTTTATGTATTAATGAACTGTTCGTTATTTTTGTGCGAATTATTTCTACATTTGTTGAGGAATTTAAGAATACATGTATTCAAATGCATTCTGTTCATCTGTATTTCTTTAAATTTTGCGTATTTTGTAGTCTCGACAGCTCCATTATTTGTTTCATCAGAAGGGATAAGCTTTGCCTCCACCTTTATTTTTTTTTTGTAATGCGTAGAAATATGCATTTTTGCTTTTGTTTTCTTTTTTTTGTTTTCTTCTCAGTGACATGTGTTGAGTATACAGCCTCCCATTCCCTCTGAAAAATATTGAGATGAAGAGCTTGAATCTATTCTTTGGATTCGTTAAAGTTTTACGAATGCTTAAAACTTGCTCTTATCATTATTTATCCAAAAGCTAAACATTCTACAAGCTATTTTGCAATTCAAGGCTATCAATGGAATAAAGTTTATACCGACTGTGTATTTCTCTAAATGTTTCATGGTTAGAACTGATAGCGAAATTATAGTTTTGTAATGCATAAACAAGTTTCGACGTGTTCTTGTTGTTGTTTGTTGTTTTCATTTTCCATCTACAACAAACAAATAAATACGTCAAATAAATTGAAATATAATTCAAAAAAAACATCGAATATGATCAAAATGCATTTCTAATGAGAAAAGGTTCACCATCGCCTTAGAAAGGTTGGACATCTGCTTGTTGGTTCTAGAAATGTATTTTATATTTCTTCTGCTACCTAGAAAAACAATGGAGGTATTCTAATCTATATCTGCTACCCAAGAACTTTCCATCTAGGAGTTACAGGGTGCCCCCAAGGTGCTGTACGTAAGCAAACTAAAGCATTTTTTTTTTTTTTTAAATAAAGCACAATATGCATTTTTGCATATTTACACATTTGTCAAATCTTTAAAACGCTTTTTTTTTGGTGTTATTTATTGAATTATATTTTTCTTATATAGTATATCTGACCAGTTGAGAACGTTACGGGAAGTAGGGTTCGTTGGGGGAAGCGGGTCAATGAGGTAAGTGGGTCACTCCCCTGAAACTGAAATATGGATAAAGTTTTCAAACTTTTTTTCCCAGATCATGTTAAATTTCATCACAGTGATTGGTTTTTAACATATTTGGGATTCGTGGATTTTTTCCTTGATCAGAGCACTTAATCAAAAAAAAAAAAAAAATCTGAAAAAAAAAATTTTTTTGCGAGTTCACGCAACATTTTTCAAAAAAGTATTTCCAGATTAGTTTTTTTATTTTTGTTTGATAATTATTTTTTCACGCATAGTTTAACTTAAAGTTCATACAGCAACACGAATTTTTGCATAAAATATTATTAATAAGTGATTAAGAGGAGGGGTCCTACTTACCCTGTGCATTTTTGCTATACGGGGTAAGTGGGTCCCCCTATAATAATGGGGATTTCAAAATCAGAACCAAATATTTGGACTGGTGAAATACAAGACTACTATGATGACTTAGTAGGAATTGATACAAAAACGGCTAAAATTGGAGCTTATGTATTTGTGAAACATACATAAAAAAAATTATTAAGAGTAAAGTAGGTCTGCTGTTGGAAGTTGATGAGACAAACTAAAAAAATACTGTGGAATTTGCAAGAACAAATAGAAATAGTGACACTTTTTACTAGGCACAGTGCAGATGAGTTTGGAATAATTACTGAGGATGATGCGATAATGGTTCTTCCTTGGCCTACTTTACATAGACGCAGTCATTTAGTGTTTTCAATTTCTTTTTCAACTTATAGTTATGGTAAATTTACCCAAATTGATCTTAATTAACTGCACAACGTTCATTAAACACACCTTAAATGTAAAAGTAAATTTATACCTATAGGCTTTCAATAAATTTCACAAATGAAATTGTTTGGTTTTTCGGTTTAAAATTTTCCGTGATACATGTTTAAAAGGCATTAAATATCTCATAAATGGATGCATTTACAAAAAAATAAGTCAAGTTAAAAATTTACATACTTTATCATGTAAGACTCCCTTACCCCTTTTCTAGATATGCTTCATTTAAATTTAAATTAAAAGGGGGATGACCCACTTGCCCCTTACTATGGGGTAAGTGGGACACCCATCAGATTTTTTAAAAAATATAACCGTTAAGAGTATTTAAAGCATTATTTTAGAAAATAATGATGAACCTTTGTTTATTAATAATGTCCAAGATAACATAAGACAATCAGTTTAATTTTTTTTCCAAAAGTTTTGTATAAGGTTTCAAAAATGAACTATTCTCAAAAGTTGTCCCACTAAACCAAACCAACAACTAAAGAACCATACTATCATATGACTGCAATTTGAAAACTATCAACTATTTATAGGTTACATTTGCATGCTTACTACAGAACAATTCTAAGTTTACTCTTATCATGGACTCTTTCTGGTAATCTATCGGAGCAAATATCTTCTTTTTATCGTGGAAATCTTCATAAGTTATCCCCTTATTCCACACAGCGTTGACAAAATACAGTGAATATCTTCTCCGTGAGTCTGAAGTGGAAGGTGAAAAATGGTTTCCAAATCTTAATGGAGACAATCAGAAATATATTGCTAAGGATTTTTTTCAAGACTGAAAATATTTTTTTAACGTTTTTAGAAGAGTGAAATTTATTTTAGATAAATGAAGCGTAGGAAACAATGAAGACCATATTAATGAAGACAATAAAAAAAACCCCAATTTTTTAAGATATAACGGAGGGTGGTAAAAAATAAGGCATGCGTACTATTTTGATTCTTAACGTTCAGAAGGCTTAACATTTTGTAATATAGAAATCAAAATAAAGTATAACGTCAAAAATGTGAAACATTAAAACTCCGAAAACTCTCCCAATAAATTTTCTTTTGCGTTAATTTTTGTTACATTTTGTTTAAAAATTGTAATTACATTTTGTAGCGTTTAGTACTGCAATGTAAATTATGAGCATACATATTGTCTAACTAAAATATTTTATTAAAAGGTGTACTATCTTCTCATCGGTGTTTTCTCGGTTATTTTCAAGAATCCGAACCATTTGAAAATTCGAACTACTTATAATCTTAATCAATTCGAATTCTTGACTCTCTACTGCAGTAAAAAATTGAGCTGATGTTGTTCATCATATGACTTCCTTTTACGCCAATTTAATGATAATAGTGCCATGGAGTAAGTAAAGAAACACTTTAAATATTTTTATCCCAAGTTTCTTGCGAACTGAAGCAAAAAAAAAACGTTTTATACAGATTAATTTTCCAGGTATTGTACATTTTAATGTGATTCAATGGTTAACTCTTCAAATATCGCCAATAGTGGCCAAAATGAAACCAGATTGAAAAAAAAAAAAAAAAAAAAACGCCAAATTTGTCGCAAAGTTGGCGAAAAAATTTGGCGGCCAAAAGCTTGGCGATATATCGCCAAGTATTTGCCAAATGATGACACCACTTTAGTTTACATTGAAATTAACAATAACACCCCCCCCCAAAAAAAAAGAAGTAAAAGACCCTTTCGAACATCCGAATGCAAACAAAAGAGGAGGTGCACAACTAGACCCCACTAGGCGTCTACGTACCAGATTTCAATACCGTTTATGCAAGATACATACGCACATACATATGTACATACGGACGTCACGGGAAAACTCGTTGTAATTAATTCGCGAATCGTCAAAATGGATATTTCATTTGTCTATATGTTCTTAGGCATATATCCACGTGTGGTCTGGTTGAAAAAAAAAAAAAAAAAAACTCAATGTTTATTCGACGGTGAGCAAAGTGGAAATTAAAGCCTAACTTTTGGGTGTTTTTTTTTTTTTTTTTTGCGAATACAATACTTCCTTTACTTTGTAGAAAGAAGTAAAAACACTAATTTTTAAAATTACAATCGGTCTTGATTTTCATTTTCAATTTTCGTTCATGATGAACTTTTATTTCAAACATTATGCGTGAAAATAGGCTTGAGAACATATCTGTGGCGTGTGCCCGATTTTCAGTGCGGGAGATGATCTTATAGAGGGAAGGAAATGTACTTGATTAGGGGAAAACTTTTCACCGTAAGGAAAATTGTAACTATTATGTAGCGAATGTTATATTGTTACATCTAGTGTGTTCGTGTAAAGTTTTTAAACTCATTTATACTCAATCCGTTAGTAAAATTTCTTGTTTATTTTTACTTTAACGCACGTGTAGTTCCAAAGTCAATACATATTTTGATTATTATCCAAAAGATAAGATTGTAAGATTTACCCTCATATTCTCCTTTAGCGAATCAAACTCTTCATAAAAATTTCAGCTAAATTTTACTGCTAAATCTGAGGCGCCGGCCAGATGCATTGGACTTTTACGGTTCACTTTATATTCATGAAAAGCTTCCTTAGCTGCGATTACAAATTCCGTTCTTTTTAGAGGAAGATCATTATTTTTGGCAAAGCTGCCATATTTTTACAGCTAATTCACTTCAAAGTGGAGCGGCCGTAACTTTACGTCCGTCAGAGATTCATTTTACTATGCATATCCATTAACTGATGGAATTGTTCAACAAATAGGCTGCATTTACGACCCAGTCCTTTAAACCAAACGCTCTTTTTTTTCGTATGTCCATCTATACGCATTAAAATATTTCAATTTCATCATTAATGGAATTCATTTTTTATTGGTTCATACAATGTATAGCAAAAAACATGTTGCCATTGTATTTCAATTCCCCAAATATTGATGCACGATAAAAAGGTCAAACTCTCCGTGAAAACGAAGCAATTTTAAACGCCTGAAGAGAGTCTTACAAGCTAAGAAATGTGTCGAACATTCAAAAATCCAAAATTACTTTTCCTTTAGAATTAAAAATTTATTGATCAAAGTTTTTAGTTGTTCAATATACAAAAAAAAAAAACTTTACGTAATATTTCTTCCCATTAGATATCAATTTGAAGAAAGTATTAAATCAAAAATATATCATCTTAATGAACAAAATAAAATTAAGTACTTTTCTAAAACCTAGTTAAGAAGTTGTACATTAAAATTTAGGTAAGTCATAAGCATCGAAAGTATCACACAAGAAAGAAGCTGCAGAGATTATAGGCAGATTTTCGACCTCTCCAGGGAATATCCTTTTCTTGTCAAAATGGATATTTACTTTTATGAAAATGGACTTAATGCAAACATAGGTTAAAGTAGTCCTAAGTAGACCACTTCTAGTGTGACAAATTTTATAAAATTAGTTTTTAATCCACATCCTACAATCACTACAAGTATAGTATGATGCATAAACATTGTATACACTGCAAAAACTAAATGGCCTATAACTTGAACTAGTGGCAAGAAATGGTATTTGTTTTAAATTGCATGAATGCATTCACTCTTCTCATTGTTTGCGGGAAAAGTGGATAGTCATTGCGAGCAAAATGGGTCAATGCATGTAAATGTAAATATATAATGTAATCGACTCTTTTGACAGTTCACAGAGTTACATGATTTCCAAACATGACCATTAGATGAATTTAAGATGACTACATCTAATACAGTTTGCTTCAGGTAGATCATTATAATTGTCTCCACACATGCACAAAAGATTTTAACAGCATATTATAATTTTAAAAGCGGTTTTTTTTTTAGTGTTTTTCACCTTCACTGTACTTTTTGTAGGCCTAGTGCCGTTCACTCAAAGAAAAGAAAGAAAAAGAAGCGTTTTATTGCTTTAAATATTGAACATTGGAATCAACCGAAAAGGAATGTTAAAGTGTAGTTTTTAAAACCGTGACAAGATTTATCTCACTTCTATTCAGCCTATTCACAGCTTCATTTTTTTTTTTTTTTTAAGAAGACCAAATATTCGAGTAAAATATAACCTACTGTAACTCTGTAAATATTCAACTGATGAAACATGTGTAAAGTTTTGAATAAGAATGCCCTCCAGCTGGTCTATGTTTATCATCGACGCTCTGCTTAGCTACTAAGCGACTTTTCGCTTTCCCAGATCCTAGACTGTAACTTTTCCAAACATTCTCTTTAAAGACACATTCCCCATAAGGACGATTTTTGTTGACTTTTGAAAGTCAATAAATACAGAAACAAATGTATTATAAATTCACTTGTAATATTATAGGTGTTTATAATGAACGTTCTTGCACAGTTTGCTTGGAAATTAAATAATTTTTACCATAACATTAGAATATCTGAAACATTACAATCACTTGCGGAAAAAAGAATGAAAACTATTTGTTTGTCTTTAAGATTATCAGAATAATTCTAAACATAAATAAATGATGTATCACGAATTTAAAATGCTTAACATACTTATGCATTTCCTACATATAAAATAATCCATCTTATACAACCGCAGACCACTTCAAACAGTTTCGCAAATGTTTTGAAAACTTGTTCCTGTAAAAGAATCTGACAAAAAAAAAAAAAAAGCACGAAATCTGTGGAGCCATCTATCTTAAATTTTCAGAAATTAAGCCCTGATTCACTCATAGTCAACCTTCCTCTACATAACTTGCTTACTCCACACAACGCTTACCGTAAACGTGGGTTACTTTGGCCCTAGAGATCCTAAATACGGGTAGATTGGGAAACTTCGAACAATCTTATATACAAAAATGCTCACTCTCCGTAGGCCGTCATGCATCTTCTGCCCCAATTATCACTGTACATTGTATCGAAAAAAATGGAAGCTAGTTATGATATTATGAAATGCAATGTGCAGATCACAAATATCTGCTTGTTTTATACCTTTATGAACAAGTTTTTAAGAGAAAAAAATTAGTTGTAAGCGCTATGACGCAACAAAACAATTGGCGCCGGATTGCAGTCTCCGTTTAATGAAAATATGAGGAGAAAAAAAAATAAGTCTGTTTTTTGTAGATTTCATGTCCCATATTCCTTGGGAAAGCTAAAAATTCTCACAGCACAGCATTTCGAGCTGACAATACTTGTACTAAACATAGCGGAGATCGGCGCGCCGTTGTCCATTCTCTCCGTATATGGGATCTCTATTTGGCTCTAGAGTCCATCTTTGGCCCGAGTTGAGAAAAAAATACAACGTTCTCTGTAAACCGTCTTTAGGCAAACTTTCTACATGTTTTTACAAATTCCACTAGAAAGCAGTCCCAAGCACTTAGTAATATACACCGAGCAGTTCGGTAGCTCTGCTCAACAAACAACAACACTAGGGTTCTGCGTTCCGTGTGCTAAAACGTGTCTTCATAACCCCTCAAACTTTTACTTGTAGAAGCAGTTCTACATATGCTAATAGTTTGTTGATTACCAATTTATGAACACTATTTAATATTTTATGTAGTAGTATAGCTGTACTTCTCATTTATGTGAGGGTTTTTATTTAAAAATTTCGAAATAACAACATATCTCCTAACCTAAAAATTACGAACTACTTTGGTTTAGTATGAAAACTTGAAAAATCCGTCAGAAGATATGGAAAAGAAAAGAAAAGCAAAAAAAAAAAAAACTCTAAACGGGAAAGACACAATAAAAAATTAGAATTCTCAGCAACGGATAAAGAGAGCGATAACAGATTCAATTCATTAAGGCTCAGTTACGTAGCTTTTAATATGGAACATAACTTCATATGATGAAGAGTAACTGAAAGTTGTAAGAGGTTTAGAAGATGTTGACACAGTTGCATCTATACATTTAACTAAGTTTGTTAAATTTGTCGGAAAATTTACGGAATTTTGTTGTGGTAGAATGGAACGGGCTCTGTCTTCCAGGAACAGCTTTTGATGTGAGAAAAGAGGAGCTTATGTTGAGAGAACGGATCGCACCAGCAAGTTTTGGAAGTGGTTGACGATTTTGGATCTTTTGTTTTACGAATGGTGATTGTAAACAAAATTATTCAACCACCCAAACTGATGAAAATATGACTGTTATCCGTCGAAAATTTTCAAGACAAACACTAGGCATGGACACATTTTTAAAAATAATAATTTTCCTTAAAAAAAATATGTACGACTCAAACTTCTTGTAAAATGCATTTTTCATTCAAATAAAATGTTTTTCATATGATCACACATCTTTCTAAGACTCTAGTTAGTTCTACAATGATTTTAAATTGGGAAAACCACTTTGGGCCAAAACAATCCTAACGCAAGGGTAACATTGGTCCAAATAAAGAACAATTAAAAATAGTAATAATACTTAGAAAATTTAAGATTACTGTTCAAAAATTAAATTAAGAGAGCTTTGAATGCGTAAATTATGTTTCCACAGCTTGGAAATATGAATAGCTCCAAAATCATTGCGAAAAGAAAGAGAAAAGTGTGGGCCAAAGTAACCCTTGTTTACGTATATCATTTTGATCCACTACATGCATAAGTCAAATCTATATTTAAGATAACTTCGAAACAAGTTAAAAACTATATTTATCTTCAATGTTCATAAAAGATAGTTCACATCACTTTCGAGAGAAAACTGAAAAAAAAATCTTAAATTGAATTTAAATTACCTATTAAGGTTCATAAGAAGTCTTCATATCTAGTGCTGAATCCCTTCGAAAACAAAGCTTCAGCTTCTGCATTCAGAGGTTAGCGACCGTTCGACGCATGCATTGGAATGACTAATTAATGAAAATGAGTTTAGCTATGGTATTCTTCTGCTCTGCGTATTTAGAGAAAAATTATTTCAGAAGTTTGTTACAATAAAATGTAATCCCATTTCAGAGTTAGAATTTAAGAGCACAAAAGAGTAACTCGAGAAATTGGAAAAGCTTGAATTGAATATTATGTTGTGTGCCTTTGTTGTCAGAAGCAAATAATTTTGCAAGACGAACTAATTAAGTTGGGTTTGAATTAAGTTTGAATACGTATGACGTTTTTTAAACAATTTTTGTTAATAAGAAATTTTTTTTTTGTTTTACATTGCACATACTAAGAGCATCTAATTCCTGAAACGAGCTGCTGGGAACAGTGTTTTTAAGCGTTTAGTCTCATAAACCTAAAGATTCGAGGGGGGGGGGAATACATACTAGTGCTGAGATTATAATGCAAAAAAATGAAAGAAAAAAATGTATGCAACGTATTAACATGATATGCAATCTTTTCAATACCAATGGTGGAAACATGTAGTGGAAAGCGGAGGCTAAGTAAAATAGTGTTTTTTTTTTTAAACTCACAATGCAGTGGTATATAAGTTTAATCATAATGTTAAACATGAAGTTGATCTCAAATATAAAATTGTCACCTCTATCTGAGCCAAACTACGGTAAAAAAAATTAATTGTCATCCCCCCCTCAGACTCTTCCCCCCGCAATGAAATAAAAAAAATAGATTAGTTTTTAGGTCGTCCGTTTAAAACAATGCATGGGTTTGTTGTAAAATATTACAGCAAAAAATGTTATGATTCTAAACACTTTAACACATAGTAATATTTCTAACACGTGATTTAAAATGTTAAACAAATAACATATACTTAAAGATCAAAATGAACTGCTGCTTCTCTAGTAAGCCCCGTACATTTCTTTATCACAGAGACTTTTTTTTCCAGTAGGGTATTCTACTGCATGCGATAATCATACTTCGAGTTTTTCGTGTCATGGATTGTATCATTGTCTAAAAACCCGTAGAATGGTGGTTTATTGACAGTTCTCCAATGAAAAACGCTACGGAATTATTCGAAAGGTTCCAGTAAGGTTGTATGACATGCATAATTTAAACATATGAGTACAGTGGCCGACGTTTGTATGAATCACCTATGTTCTAAACAGTGATTCCATAACGCGGTTGATTCAATAAAGCAGTTAATTTAATAAAGCTAGATTGTGTTCTGTTTTTGGCAATTTAATTCTTTTAAGCGGTTGATTCATTAAACCACTAATTCAATCCACCGACGTCCACTGTACTTATGTGTCTCCGAATCTTGGAGAATATTTTAAGTAATTTTCAAAATTTCTTCACAAGTATTTGACAGAAAATATGACTCCCTTACATAGAGTACTAGTAGCGCATAATCCATCATGTCCTATATGAATGCTAGAGCACTAGCAATGTGTGTCCATCAACAAACTTATTCCATGAACAGACAGGAATATCAATTTGAACATATGAGTACAGTGGCCGACGTTTGTATGAATCACCTTTGTTCTAAACAGTTTTGATTCCATAAAGCGGCTGATTCAATAAAGCAGCTAATTAAATAAAGCTGGATTTTGTTCTGTTTTTCGGCAATTTCATTCTTTACGGCGGTTGATTCAATTAACCACTGATTCAATCAACCGACGTCCACTGAACTTATGTGGCTCCGAATCTTGGAGAATACTGTAAGTAATTTTCAAAATTTCTTCACAAGTATTTGACAGGAAATATTACTCCCTTACGTAGAGTACTTGTAACGCATAATCCATCATGTCCTATATGAATGCTGAAGCACTAGCAGCGCAATGTGTGTCCATCAACAAACTTATTCCATGAACAGACAGGAATATCATTTTTATCATGCGCTCTATTTTCCCTATGAAGTCAGTCAACTGCTATCTCAACGATAATCGATGTTGAGGCCGCAGAATCTGTTCAGAGCATGGATAATAGAGAACTTTCAAAGTCTCGAGGAAGATTTTACGATAGGAATTCTTCATCAACTATGCGAAAAATATAAGATTTGATCCTGTGTTAGATATCAATCAGAACTTCTTTCGACAAGCGTGGATAATTAATTGTTTTTTCTGCATTGCGGGATGTATATCTGTAAAATAGTTCATGGGAACTGCAGGAAAATATGCAAAATATGAATAGATGATGTATATATGTGTATGTGTGTGTATATATATATATATATATATATATATATATATATGTGTGTGTGTGTGTGTGTGTGTGTGTGTGTGCGCGTTTGTGTTTGTGTTTGTGTGTGTATATATATGGAGGAGAATAAGACAACAACAATTTCCAGTAAGTTGGCACTCTTGGCTTCCTTAAGATGTTTTCCACCTCCAGCTCAATCACTTCTTATGCCAGGCTGATGAGTGTTAATAAGCACGAAACTGCAGTCCTCGACTGAAATGACGGAGCTGGCGGTGTATTTCATGAACAACAATTTATTTTCGGATGTATGCCTGGATACCTGCCCGGACTTTTTTAATACCTACTTAATATCCACTTTTCTTTCTTTCTTTTTTTTTTTGCTTTTTTTCTTTCGAATTGGGTTGTTTTTTATTTGTTAGGTAATTTTAAACGATAGTTAAATAAATTTAATAGTTACGATGATGTTAAATGATTACTCTTTAGTACTTTTATTTCATTTCATTAATTTATTCATTATTATTTTTTTTTTTTTTTCGTAATTTCTTTTGGATTGAATTTAGTTTCTTTTTCAATTTGGTCGATTTTTTTTTAAAACTTTAAAAAATATTATAACTTTTGGCAGTATATTTTGCTGTTGTATTACGATTGTGTTCATTTCTTGCTGCATAGACAGAGTTTTTTTTCATGATTAATTCAAGTGTTGTGAGATAATTTTAAAGTATTACGGTTCATTAAGGTTCATTTTGCAAAAAATTTAGTGTGAATAAAAATTCTGAAACAACATACCAAAATGCATGCAAATTTATAACTGTTAGAAGCAGGGAGTAGGCACTTGGTTGCAAAAATTTGAATTTGTCAGGAACGAATTCAAGTAAACTTTTGTGATGCTACTTTTAATGAAATTAGTTTTTTCTTCAGAAAAAAAGAATTTTCGTTAAGTTATAGTTGTAACTTGTTTTTAAATATTATTCTTTTCTCCGCAGTAAAAGATTGATTTTTATTTTTTTCTAGTTGTAAAGCATGGTTGGATATTTTTTGTCACTTTGGAAGAAATGATGTTTGTTTGTTTTAATCTGGATAAGCATTACAATTAAAGTTTTTTTTTTTCGAGTAAAGGATTTTTATTTTTAATTTGTGATTCAAATTTTCCATTATATTTTCTTCAGCAGTAATAGATTATCGTTTTGTTCTACTTTTAAGTGTATTTTAACTAAATTCCTTTTTCTTTAAAGGAAAGAGAATTTTGACGAGCTTCCGTCAGTATATCAGAGTTTTATTTTTATTATTATTGTTTCACGGAATACGCTTGGAGTTAAGACGAACTCATCTGCTCACATTTTAATTCAAGAAGACTATTATTTTAATTTTGAGTTGCGGAGCGAAATTTACCTAAGCTCGGGGGACTTTTTTTTCACTTATAGCACGAGCGCAGCCGTAAGGACACAGCTGGGAATTACAAAGGAAAACGTAAAAAAATATATAAAAAATGAAAACGATGAATATGAAAATACAAAAAAAAAAACGAAATGAATAACCGTTACTTTCAGTTAACATTTAGCTTTCGTTTCCAAAAGGCGAAAGTTAGTTATTTGCTGCTTTGTCCCCAAGAAGTGAGGAGAGATTATCGGAAAGTAGGAAGCGAAAACGCAGTAAAAATGATACCGTTGTTATATCCGAAAGATAGGTAATGTAAAGACGTGTTATGGAAAGAAAACTTGGAGAAAAGCAGAAAAAGTTCTGAGCGCGATGATATGAGAGAAAAAAAAAACTTAAAGGTAGATAGGCAAATAAAAATCCTACCGCAGAACGAAGTCATTTAAAGGGAGGAGCAAGCATATTCAATTTCGAAAGTATAGGAAATTCAAATAGATAAACAACATGTACAGAGATATAACTAGGGATTTTTCAAGCCAAGTAAATATTCTTTGACATTTTTCAGAGGATTTAAGTTAGTTCCGGAAGATTGCAATCAATATTCGGAAATAGTAAGGAATAAAACTGTAACCCATTTCATAAATACCTATTTTTCTAAGGATTAAATGATATTTGCGGAAGAAAACAGATGTGCATTATTTTGATTTTTAAGTAATGAAAAAAATTCACGAAATATTCCAATGTACAACCTGACCAGTTTTAGCGAGGAATTGGCATGCGGCCAATAAGACGATTCTATATGCGGGCGGGAAAAAATAAAAAATCAAGCGCGTAAATTCAACGCACATGTTTCGTTCATTTCAATGCTTAATTTAGAGGCTAACACCTATCTGTTGCCGCATTGCTTGGCCCCCTCCCCCGCAAACTAAAAGCTGTTTCACTTTCGCCTGTGAACCAAATGTATAACCCTTCAATTTCATCGATGGTCAAACAGTGATGCTTGAAAAATTGCAATTGCTGTTTTTTCCCAGTTTCACCGATGCTGAATTTTTATCGAAAACACAAAGCATGAAAATATGCTTGATTAAATTTTTGAAGAGTATTTCCGATATCCAGTGATTGAAGTAAGATTTGTAGGGACATTAAAAATATGTCTGAATAAATGTGTAGTGTGTATTTACATATGTATAGTATGTGCTCATTCTTAACCGGAACCAAAATAAGCAAGGTTTTAAACAGCTTGTTTCTTCTCAAATTTAAAAAACAAATAGTGTTGTTAATGAAGGGGCGGATACAGACTATCAATGGGGGAGGAGCAGGCTGAAGAATGATCCCCCTCCCAACCCCCCATTAACAAACCTACGGTTAGGGTACGAACAATTTCTGAGACTACTTGGGTGTCAATAAAAAGTTTCAAATCGGTCAGGAATAAGGCACCTAATATGCTATAAATGTCACTAACTAATTTCATAAGCAATGAAAAGGAGCATTTTCAACTATTCATTTTTAAAAATAGTTAATGAAAAGTATATGAAGTCGTTTACATTTTACAAAAAGTGTTTGAACACAATGCGGGCACATAATATTGTCGACGGTTTGGGAGGGGTATAACCCATGACCCTCCCCTTGTATCCGTCCTTGTATTAATGTGATGTGCATTTGTTCATGCTGTATACTGATAGATTTCTATTAGGCGAAACGAAGCAATGTATTTTATTGATACAGTAAAAACTTCTCAAAACAGGCCACCCTTGTTGAGCGTCTGTCCATGTTAGCGGCTAGCTTTATGTAGCGCGAAATTTTGGGTCAATGTGTACAATATTATATCAACATCTCAGAGCCACCACTCAAATCTAGGCATCGAAATAGATTGGCTACTACTGTTGCGTTTTTTTTTTTTTTTTTTGACTTTCTGTCTTTTGTGTAGATAACCGACATGTATTTTCTAAGTTTGGATTTTTGTGGTGGTGTTGGGGGCCGGGGGAGCCAGGGATTTGCATTTCTCCTGAGTATATTCGTGAATTCCAATTTTCTTGGAATCTTTTGCTTCAAATATGAGTAACCATGTTTTCAAATAGTGTGCTCGGTTTTAAAATTATCACATACTCAAAAATGAACCCAAATTCCTCAAAATAGAGCACACATGTTGATTTGAGTATGTGATGAGTATTTGAATGTTTCAAATTTGAATACCACGTTGTCGGAGCCATTTTGACTAGCGATATGATCACATTTGAGTACTTTTTCTTCATTTCTGAAATTGTTGTTTTTAGATTGTGTCGTGGAAAGGTAAAGCGCAGTATCTGCAAATGTTTCATTTTTCATTGTCATCTATTGTACTTTAAGCTTTGTTGTATAAACTTGCTTATTCGGTTTTCGCTGAAATAAAGCACGGAAATTGTTACTATTGTTAATATGTTATACAAAACATGTTTTTTGAAGTACTTCAAAAACTCATATCAGCAGATACTGCCTTTATCTTCCCACAGCCAAAAAAGTAATCTATGAGGACCCAATATTTTTAAAGTAAAAATATTTGAAATTTTCATTTCAGAAATTTGATTATTGTGATGGATGTCAATGCGACTTAGTTTAACTTCAGATCAGAGAATAAAAATTCTGCGTGAGTATAGCAAGGGGAAATTGGATAAAACAGTAGTCGTCTTCCTTAAATGCGGTTGAGCACAAATAAACAAGATTGTTAAACTAAAAGATGTAACTTTGAAAGAGCAAGAAAATTTTAAATTTGTGGAGTTAAGAGAATGTGACATGATAAATTCATCGACGTAAATAAAACCGTGCTGGAATGGTTTAAAAATCCTATACATAGCTGCCAACATATCAACTTTAAAAATCTTACAATGCATGCCGTGGGTGTATTTACACTTTTTTAACCAGCACACAACAAACCGTTAAAAGTAGAAGTATTATATTTTCAAATCTTTACTTGTCATACTCGTGTTACTAATCAGCACGGAAAAAAAAAGAAAAAAAAACCTGGATTCACAAAAGAGAAACATAGGATTACAACAAGCAGTTTCAAAAAGGCAGTCCTGTGCATTTAAAATTTTAAGAGTACAAGTGGGTACTTTTAAAGTATTCTTTTGGAAGAAACTAATAACTTGCTGTATTATCTTAATTTTTCTTTCGTAAATTAACGAAGTCAGCTGCTTTTGCTGAAGCTACTTTTACTGGAACTTAAGCTTTCTTAAGTTACCGACTTAGCAACATTCAAAAATTTTATTTCAATAACTTATTCAAAACAAGTTCTTTTTTCTGTAAGTTCTTAATGATTAAAATGTTATCCAGGTTTATCAGACAGAGAACTGCCCCTGTGTTCTCGCCTTTCTGATACTACTGAATATTCTTTTCACTCTGCATTGCTGTGAGGTATGGCTAGAATGGAAAGCATAGAAAAGGAGAGCCTATCATACTTCAATAAACCATTGACAACAACTAATTTCTTCAAAGCAGCCTATGTTTTATCCATCCTCTCCTTTTTTAGCACAACATGGGGCAAATCATCTATTTGTACAGAGTGAAATTCAATTTGGAGCTTATCTTAGGCTCTTCCTCTACAGTTTCTCTACAGTTTCTCTATTCTTCTGAATCACCATAACAGGAAACTCATTTAAAAAAAAAGCAATACCAGAGATCTAAAACCTAATTATCTTACAATTATGCCATAGGATTTTACAAACTTACAATACCTCCAAAAATCTTACAATGTAAGGCTAAATCTTACAAGTTGGCAGCTATGCCTATAGCAATTAAAATTCCTATTAGTGGACCTATGGTTCAGTCAGAAACAGAATAAAACGTGGATGCTTTGGGATAGAACATTTTTCTGCGAGCAATGGATGGTTGAGCCTAACATTAAATGCAATAAATAAAAAAAATAATTTTTCAACATAGCAAACTTTGGAGAAAATTGATAATAGTATTGCTAGCTCGGAAGCCATAGCTCATGACTCAGTTCGGGATTTGCTATTACAGATTAAAAACTTAAAAAATAAAGGAATCTCTAAAACTACAATTTCTTTAACAAACACAATTTAAATCATTTCTTCCTAAAATGTAGAAATGATAAAATAATGCATTTCCTTTTCATTACTTTCTTAAAAATAACTTGAAATGCTGTATAAAAATAATTCAAAGTGTATTGCTAGTTGCATAGTGTGAGCTCAATAATCAAAATCCTTAAAAGCATCCAGCCCCTTCCCCCTCCCCAAATGGCCAAATTTTCACGGCACGGAGGTTTAGCCGCTCAGAAAGGTAATATGCATACATACATATCCAAAACAAGTGGTGGATACAAGGGGGTCATGACCCCCCCCCCTCTCCCCATCGTAAACCGTCGACAACAGCATCCGTCCGTGTTCATACACTTTATGCATAAAATGTAAACGATTACAAAATATTTTCAATTCATTAATTATTTTTAAAATTAAATATTTGAACTACTAATTTGCTTCGTTGTTTATTAAATTAATTTGCAACGTTTATCCCCAATTAAGTGCTATTTTCTTTGCCGATTTACATTTAGTGCTTTTTATTGACCCCCAAGCAGTTTCAGAATTTTTTCGAACCTAAAAGAGTAGGGGGGGGGGGTCATTCTTCAGCATTTCCTCACGCAAAGTGGTTTTCTGTATTCGCCTCTGTGTGCAACTTGATTAGACAGCAAAAACGTATTTTTGGCTAAACGTTCATGGAGAATTTAGGCAATTAAACAATCCTTTTGCACAGTCACTTATAGATGGCAGCACAAGTAAAAGTTAAACTGTAATGACGGGATTCGGTAAGCT